>NC_056728.1:1387312091-1387442091 GCF_019279795.1 Protopterus annectens
TGTGTGTGGATAATACCTAGGTCGCATTTACCCATATAGCCGCATTCCAAGGCAAATGTCCTACACACAGAAGTAACACCCTGACACCTACATGACAATTGCATTGGATGCTTATGCTAACCCATGCTAGATGTGTGGCTTTAGTAATCCATTTGCTCAATGTAGAACCTACAATGGGGAATACTGACATCTGTGCAGTGAGGAACACCTGGCTGAAGGCTCTGTAGTGCACAATTGCACTACCACCATATAACTCAGATCCAGACATGTGGGCCATAACAGTGGTATGGACCATACCAGGTGGTGGTGTACACATATTCATAAAGGCTACTCACATGTAAAGACCACTACTCTGACATAACGCATCACAGATGAGTCAGGTACAGGTGACAGTGGCAAATGCTGCATTCTAGGTTGTATCCTCATATACATCCACCACCTTGTTCCCAGACTACCAACACACATCCATATGTGGTATGACATAGTATGGTAGACCACCAGATAACCCTCGATTGGTGGACTGTACCTAGGCCTACATCAACTGTGCAATGTACCCATGTACAGACACAGCTGCATAATGTGTTATGCAATGCAATAATACCACTGTTTGTAACCTGCTCAGTTGTACACATACCAGGGTCCCTCGGATGTTGTCAGCATTAACACGGTCGACTGTTGCTGTACACCAGTAAACAACACCCTCATGGTTGGATATGACCTAACCATACCTGCCCTGGATATGTACATCCCACACTCATACAACATATATTACATTACCATAGCTTTCATTTACCTTTCTACATACAGGTGGCTACAGTCATTACACACATGCACATGGCAGATAGCATGCTAACAGTACATAAGGTTCGATATCTATGTTGACAGAGGTAATATCCCTCTCTACTGGTCACCCATGACACCTATCATATCATACAACACCCCATGTGGCATGTATGTCTTTAGACATGTCCACCTAATGCAATGCCTACAAACATACCCAAATAACAGGACCATAGGACCTACACAAGGCCTGTATTGACAGACTCAGGGAAATCCAGCTCTGCACTGTATGTTCCTGAGTAGTCACAGGTGATATGTTCATGACATGTACAGCCATGTGTGGCCACAGCTCCTACATATACCCCATGTCAACAATTGCAAGCCATGCATGCTGTGTGCTGTCTGGACATTAGCCTTAGTACCACAATAGCCAGTACATGCTGGGGTGAGATGTTTACAAGCCACAGACCTCACACATGCTTGAATGAGTGTACTGCCTAGCTCTAACAGAGCACATTGCTGGCACTCTTCCAGTACACATGAGGTGTGTGTGGCAAATATGATGTGCTCACTGTTGACCATTACAGTGCCCTGGCTTCACCATGGCACTGTCAAGTAACAGTTTGTAGGAGCATGACATGGAATAATGCTGTGTGTGTCACGCTGATATGTGCTGTTGTAATATATGTACACTTGGCTACTCAGTGAAAGTGGTGGTGTCCTACCAGTACATGAATACAACATCCATTATGGTGTAATGCTCGGCTATGTTTCACACATGGCATGGGGAAGGTGTGGAATGTATCCTCTTGACCTGCTAGTGCACGTACTGATGTAGACCGCATATGTGTACATGTATTGCTGTTTGTGTAGATTCCATGTGTGTGCAGTGTCTGATGTCTGAAGGTGACTGTTGTCTTAGTACATCATGCTGTTGCAATACAGCCTCAACATTGCCAACTGTATATGGTGATATGCTCTAAGTACAGTAAGCCATACATGAGGTATGGACAGATGTTTGGACATGACTACTAAGTGGTGGGGCTTCTTTGCAGATGAATGATTACTGAGGACAGCTCACTGGTGTGTTACAACCAGTCCTACAATAACCTGTGTACCTGCTAAGGTCAGGTTTTGTTAATTGAAGTGGAAGACAGACAATGTAGAATGCTGTAAGGGTGACACTGAAGGCAAACCCCATGACACCTGTAACAGTAATACCTCCCTGTGCATATATTGTGCATATATCAGCACAGTTGTCAAAGGAAAGAGTCAGTAAGCATTGTACCAGATGTGATAGTGCTGTACTGCTGTAGTACCTATCATGAGATAGGCAGGTGTTTGATTCACAGTACTGGCACATGTGGGTGTGTGTCCATATATGTCACGTATGGTTGGGAATACATCCCACATGTTATCACTCTCCTGAACACTGTTGTTGACACCAGTACAGAGTGAAGTGTAGAAAGAAAGGCATAGGCAGGTGGTTAAACCTCACACATGTAAAGTGTCTGTATGTGTGTGACATAGGTGTATATCTTTGTGAATGCCAGTGTGTGTGTGTGTGTGTGTGTGTGTGTGTGTGTGTGTGTGTGTGTGTGTGTGTGTGTGTGTGTGTGTGTGTGTGTATGGCTGTCTGGTTCCTGGAGTGAGGCTGTATTTTACCATAGTGAAATGTTAATGCCCCTCCCCCATCCACTCAAAGCAGTCTAGCATCCCTGTTGATATCATCAATCGTAGATGGGCATACTAACTGCCTGTTAACATGTACACCCTGGGGTGTGACCTGTTGTTACATAGCCTACTGATGGACCCCTCCCCACATACACTCACTGCACTGTAGTATCCCTGTCGATGTCCTCGATCTTAGGCCATTCCAACTACCTGTACATGTGTAATCTCTGTGGCATCTTGTAATTGCGTAGTACTATAATGATGATATGCACATAGGCAGGGGTTCTCATCCAAACACTGGCAACTGTGTGTGTGTGTCAGAGTGTGTGTTACTGTGTCTGGAATCCCTGAGTGTGTGGGTGTGTCTGTGTTTGCATGCTGTCATGGCAGTGGGTATTACTGCTTCCCAATGAGAAGCCACTATTTCCACTGGCCTTTACCCTTGTCATCCAGCATACCACTCTTTTACCCACTCCGCTCCAGGTAACTATACCTGTGATGTCACCCACTATGGATGTGATGGCTCTGAACACAGTAGCTTACTACACAGCTATCATGCTCTTGGATCATTAGAACAGTAAACATAATTGAAACATGGGAGAATATAACTGTGATGTGGAAGCTACAAAGTGCATGCAGGTATTGTCATACTGACCTGTGGGTAGTCAACATGTACATATGGGACTCCCACAAACACCAACATCCCCGGCACATGCAACTACACCTGAAAGAGGAAGGCAGAACATCAAGATCAACATGCTGTTAGTGTTGTTACACATGATACATGCTGTCAAACGTACAAAATGCATTCTAAAACTGCAATACATGGTATGTCTGCTGCCTGTCAACACTACTCAACAATATTAATCTACAATTGTCTACCTAGTATGTTCACCCTGTGCATCAGACCATATGAACATGTCCCTGCACCGATGGTGTGGATGACAGGGATGCAGCACAGGCATCATCATATGCACAGGGTGATAATGTTTGCCAGAGGCCTAGGCTGTGCCATTGGATGACATCATGCATGTGTGTTAGGGCCTGTGATATCATTGGGCATGTGTGGATGTTATGCATGTGTGTGTTGAGGTGCCCTACATTTGTTTCCAGTGTGTGTGTATGCATGCACACAGGTCTGGCATGTGGCTGGCCTACACAGGGGTAATATTGACAGCTGCAGACTGTACAAGGCAGGTGTCACAGTTCACGGTGTCCAGCCATGGCCACGTGACCTGCGCCTGCCAGGGGTTGCACGGGCACTACCAGGCAGAGGTCCAGATTGGGTACCATCTGATGACACATGTCCACTGGAATCGTGTCCCTGTTGGGACCATCCAGGACCATGTGCACATGGCCTGCTGTGTCCTGGTGTGGACTGCACAGCACCAGCAGCACTGCTGCTGCTACCGCCACTATGGGAGCGGGCATGTGCAGTAGCATGTTCACGTAGACCTTCAACAGGTGATGTAGCTGGCCTACGTCCACGTGCCCGATGCCTCACTCCCACCAGATGTTCCAGCACAGACATTCCACGCTCGAGGATTGACATGCCATGGTCAAGGACTCCCACCATGTCACCCAATCATCTATCCAAAACATCTGCAAGATGATGGTGAGCATTTGCAAGTGCCTGGATGTTGTCAGTTAATGAATGGACAGCAGCCCTCTGAAGCCTCAGACCATCTCTGTTGTGCCATTCAGCACATGCCTGTGCCTCCATTACAGCCCAAAACATGCATCTGGTGACTCCAGCTGATGTGCTTGGTCTCACAGGGGCATGTTGGCCAGTGGTCCTCCTACGAGCAGCGCTGGGCACATGCCTGTGTGGGACATCACCAGTCTGTTGACTGGGATCATGGTGTGCAGGCACACCTTCCATAGTCACCACACTTCCCTGTTCCATGCTACCACCCACCAACTGTCCTTCCTCTATGGCCAGTGGTGATGGGGTATGTGCAGGCAGGGGAACTGTGTGTGAGGATGAGGGGGAGACAGGTGGAATGGCAACCAATGGCACAGATTCAGCCCCTGACAACCCTGCCTGTGCCTCAATCATACTATCATCATCACTGCTAGAGTCTGTGGGGACACTAACATCAGGTGGACCGCAGGAGGGCAATGCACCTACATCAACACCTGTGAGGGGAAGACAAGAACTGTACATTACAAGTTATACCAGACACACACAGACAGACAGAGACACACACACAGACAGAGACACACACAGACAGAGACACACACAGACACACAGACAGAGACACACAGACAGAGACAGACACACACAGACAGACACACACAGACAGACAGACACAGACAGACACACAGACACACACACACACACACACACACACACACACACACACACACAGACACACACACAGACACAGACACACATGCTACATGCAGGTGATATGGCAGATGGCATTCAGCTTAGACAATTATAGTTTCAGCTTAGGCAATTATAGTGGTAGTTATCATACATCCCTGAGTTGCACACAACAGCATGCATGTGGTATAGCAGATGGCATGCACCTTACATAATTATAGTGGTGGTTAGCATACATACCTGTATTGCACCATTTGTGTTAGTAGCCTATGCCCCATACCTGCAACACAATGCATGCACTTTGCACCATTGCACTGCACTGCCATGGTGTGTGCAACATACACCACATGTTAACAGACCATCGCTGACCTTTGTACATCTGCCACTGATGCTTTGTGTTGGCCACTGCCCTATGTGTGAGGACATGAGCAGTAGGGTATGTCGACTGCATACTATGTTTGCCTGAGCCCTAGCTTGCATATCTCCCCAAAGCAGTGCATGTCTGTTCAACATTATTCCGCCTACCCCTGAGCTGAGTGTAGACATTGTGCATGTGGCTGTACACACATGTTTGACATGGCTGTCCCTACTTTGCAATGGTGCCACAGACCAGCACAGGTTTACAGTACACCAGCCTGCTGTGTGGCATATGACCTTGCCAATCACATGTAGTATGACATGTCTTCTGCTGACGTGTTGAATGACATGCATACATGTGTAACACAATGGTGTCCTTTCCAATCTACAGTACAGTAATGGTGTCCCAATGCAGGGACATGTTATACTAACATGGGCCTTCAGCTGATGCAATGTTGTCTGTCCACCCTACAAATATGCAGGGACATACTGCACATTGAGCTGATGTGCATAGCCATTGCAGGGCATCATGTGGCTTCACAATTGCTATACAGTGTGAGCTACTGACACAGTTCATAGCCATGACTATGTTCACATACAATACATATCTAATGTGGAATGTGACCCACGTCACCGAGGTGTATACACAATAAACCCTAATGTGGAATGTGTGACACAGGTCACAGAAGGGTATACGGATGACACCCCTGCACATCTGCAACCATATTACTGATACCTGGCAACTATGCCCACACATGGCTAACTTACAAGTACTCTATGTCCCACATGCCATCTGTGTACCTCACACACATGAGGAGCAGGCATGACAGTGATGTCTGACACCAGCAAGGTGAATGTACTGTATCTGTGGCTTGATGTGGATGTATGTGTATGTTGTGCAACACATGTATGTATTTGGATACTGTATAGGTGAATGCTTCCATGTCGTGACACACTCCAGATGTTCAAGACATGTTATGTGGTGGTTTCATGTTATGCCTACACAAGCTGTGCACAGGCCTGTATGATGTTTAGTGTTTCACATCTGCAATATCACCATTACACAAAGGCCATAGTTGTATTGTGTCGAGCCAATGTACAACAGGGTGTACACACATGTACATCACTTCTACTGTGTGTTTTGCTTCATGTCTCTGGCCATCCTCCATGGCCATGTGTACACATGTTCAGTCCAATGGTTGTGATGGCCATCTTATTTCACATGTCAGTGTTATCCCATATGACATACACCCATAGATGTCATATGCTCCACTGAGGACAGGGTTATGCAGACAAAGGGTGGTATGTATGGGATGTGAGACATGTTTTGCAGGATAGTTGAGCAGTGTTGCAGTCAGCCCACTACATGTCATGGACATGTCTGATAGCACATGACATTGTGTGACATTCATAGCAAGGGTATACTCCACAAGGGTGTATCCTGTGGGCGGGCATACTCCAGCTCCAACACATTTAGTGTGTGTGCACACATATGCTCTCTGTACAGTACTGTTCATATTCCCAACATGTGTAATGCTGATATGTAGTACCTGTCCCTACAGTGGAACACACCTCCACCATTGTATTCACTGTTGTCCACACATCTGGCAATGACAGTTTGGAAGGTTTAGTGTAGGTGTTTCATATAGTCTTCAATTGTTTCACATAGGTAAACAGTGTGATGCATTGCAGGTCTGACCAGTGTCCATTACCAGGACCACCATACATTATGTGTACATGTGTTATGGCAGATAGCATGCAATTAATATGTTCCATGCATTATCAAGCCTGGTAAATAATAACAATCTCACCTGACACAGGCTGCTGTCACTGCAAAATGCCAGAGGTACCTAAACAGGAGTGTCACAGCAGTAAGATCATTATCCACACCTGTGTGGTAGCTACAGGGTGCAATGTCTATGTTAGCACATAAGCCAGTACAATACACTATACTATGGAGTATGCACATCTGTGCATACATAGAGTAGCAGACTATAGTATGTGGCATGTGTGCATACATGCCTTGCATATGATGTTACATTACATATTGTACAGTAACACATGTAACTATGTGATATATGGTTGTGTTTTATGTGCAGTAGTGACTTACCAGGCAACTCCAGGCTCGGTGGTTGAGAGACACCCACCTCCACAATACCAGCTAAAGCTTGTGGATGGAGGTCTGCAGGTGTCCCCAGGTTGGCCAGTAGCTCCTCGGTACATGTGAGTGGGGGCTGGGTGAGTGGCCCCCACCTGTTGCACCTTGTTCCCTGGCGATTGCATTAGCATGCTGTTTCACCCATCTTATCAGGTCAGTGCAGTGTCAGCACCTGCTGATAGGTGCGATTGTGACCGCCAACATCATTTACCCTCCTGCAGAGTTCCTCCCACAGGGCATCCCACTGCTGTGCATCCTGTGGCACATGGCTGAAGAGCATTGTGTAGTTGTCGAGGAGGTATGGGATGAGGACCTCATCCTCCAAGCGGCTGTATGGCAGCAGTCTGCTACATGGCATACCTGGAAGACATAATGATGGAGACAGGTCACAGTAACTCACAGAGAAGTACAGCAGTACAGCTGAACATACATGTGTATCACATTTATTAAGATTACAAATACATCTTTGTAGATCTACATGACACTAACACCACTGACATGTATAAGTCACACACATTTGACACCTACTGGTGATGTGATGTTATCGCCATATATGTGTGTGTCATGTGATGACATTGCTCATACACCATGTGGATGTTGTCTTGATGTGGGCATGTCTGTTTGCCTGTAGTGGTGTCTTTACCTATCAGCACATGCCTGGATGTGTTCACATTAATGCAATCAACCTTAATGCTGTGTATATGCCACATATATAGTCATACATAGCCATTAGGGACATGACCTGTGACCCTGCAGACTTGCAAGCATGTATGTGTTTTGCCATATACATCTACATGGCACTGTACAGCTGTGTAGCATCCTGCCATGTATTGCCTGTGTTGCACATGTGTAACACATGGGACAATAGCTAGCCTGATGGTATTTGCAGGGTTGGATATCAACTATGGCATGTATGGTCATAGTGATCTAGTAGGCTATATGCCCTGGGCCATTTATGAGCCTAGGCAGACAGGTTACCTAGCTGTAGGCAACAGACAGGTAAGTTTCAGTGGCCAGTTCAAGCAGTGCCACAGAACTGATACACATGGTTACTGATATATTTGGCATGCGGTCATCACACCATGTCACAGAGAGGGCGATGTGCAGCTTCACTGGACAGGGATGCATAGTATGGCAAGAGTATGTTAAGTGTATGGGACAGGGATCTGTCAGGCATGTTGTGATCCTTGTACTAGAAAGGTGGATGTCCATGACATATGTGTTTATTTGGGATCAGGATGTGTTAAGTGTAGCATGTCCAACACCTCTGGGTTGGACATGGCTTTATTCAGGGTAGGCTGCATGCTACATAGTGCAGCTAGGGATTGTGAAGGGCAGTGTAGGCCATCTACACATGGGCAATAACCCTTAAAGGAAATATGTGATCTATTATGGGTCACATGGGTGTTGAGTATGGCTGAGCAGTTATCTCTATATTCCTGGATGGCACCCTGTCATGATTAGGGGTGCCACATATGACTACCTGTCTTTTGTGGTGACGTAACTATCAAAGGGAAGTACTGTCCAGCTGCATCCCATACACACAGTTGCCATTATGTTGACCGCTGCCTAGGTGGTAGTTAATGGGTACAGGGTTTGTAACATAGGGGATGACAATGCAATACTTAGCTGTCAGATTGTGGCCATACATCACACACCACACATCTGACACACTAAGGCCCTTCTGTATGTTGAACGCAGCACACAATGAGTCAACTATTGCTCCTAGTTCATAGTCATTTGCAGACATCAATAGGCTGATGCCTTCTGTGTTAGTCTATGTGGTATAGATAACAAAGAGGGGGAGTACCAGGAATGACCCTGTATTACTGTGGCTGGCACTGGTTTGATGTGCATGTATTCATCAGACACCTTCTGTAGTGTGGGTTCTGCCAGCAGTCCAGTTGCCAACCACTCCTGTGACATAGGAATATACACCTAGTTTACTGAGTGTAGCTGGAACACAGTATGGGTGATGGTGTCCTATGACCTGGCAAGGTCATGATATGCAGTGTGAATCAACCCTACTGTCATCTACATCTGTACCGAGTACATCAATTACATTGACCACGGTTCATGGCCATACAGACCAGACTCAGCAGGGTAGTTGTGCACTATGTCCCATTATCAATGGTGTCTCCCCCTTTGTGGGGTGTGATAACTGTTGCTGTGCACCATTCGGTGTGTACACAGCCTGACATGGAGCTATGATTGAACATGATGTGTATGTGGATAGCTGAATGTTCTTACATTTGTGTAGGATACACCCTGGGATGTTGACAGGTCCCATGAAAGCTGTATGTATGGCATTAGAGAGTGCAGCTTGTACCTGCATAGTCATTAGTACAGGGGCCCTGTAGTGTACATGGATATATTACTAAGTGTACCTGTTGGGGTGGGGGGTGGGAGTGGGTTTAGGTTCTCCGAGACCCTATCTGGATGAACAGGTGCTATTTCTGTAGGTGCAGTACTTCCCATGCCATAGTGCTGTGCAGCACGGCAGGTCTTGTCATTGCCATTACGATTAATGACACAGCTATAGAATGCTCTGTGCTTGGCCTCATAATATGTGGCTGATTGGTTTCACAGTAGCTTTGCATGGTTTTATATGGTGTATCTGCATCTTACTGAGGCTGACCAGGGATCACCTACACTCATGTGTGTTCACTCTTGCAACAGTTACTACCTTCTGTGGTACAGTTTAAAGCATGGTACCACCAGTTTGCCTACTTGTTTGTGTTGGGTTGACTCCTGGTTCTGTTTCAATGGCACAATCACTGCACATATGTGACTGCTTAAGGTTCATTTGTGTAGGATTCAGCATTTGCACATGCATTGTCCATCTGCATGGGTGCCATGGCACTCACCACTCTGCTCTTAGGAAACATAACATTGGCATTGGAGACTAACTATGTGTAGCATACTGTTAGCCCTGTTTGTGTGACTACTGTGATCCAGGTCAGTGGGGTCGATGGAATCCAACATGCATTGAGCGCAGGTGTTGGTACATGAGGAGTCTTCCCAGTTCATAATGGAATAGTTGAGAGTAGCCAATATTATGGTTCTGTCTCAGACCTAATCTTCCCCATTACAGCACATTATGACAGTTGGGAAGTCCACAGCCTGGTGGGTGATCTGTCTCAAGGTGCATTTTGAATTCCACTGTGGCACAAAGGTAGTTGCTCAGCATAATGCATCTGATGTTATGCAAGTGCAATTAGCGTGGGGTGTACATATCCTTCAGGAATATGGACACACCTGCGGCCCATGTGTTCCAATAAAGGATAATGGGCAAAAGGTGAGGTATGTGTTATAACATGGTCATGCAGGTGTGCTCTCCGGAGCATTGAAACATGTCTCAGCCACTGCACAGATATGTTCTCCATGTTAGGGATTGACATATGTGTGTCCGTATAGTGTTTCTGACATGTATCATTGTGTAGCGAGACCCGCAGTTTATTGCTTGGCTGTCCCTGTAACAGCAGTGGACCCTCACCTGAACCATGCATGATGAAGGCACTATAGGGGAAGCATGAGCCCTAGGCTGTATCCAGATTCCCAGGGGTGACAGGTGCAGGCCCTGTCTGGCAAAGCATCATGGTCTGTCAACCATGTTATCCCAGGATGACAGATACTGGATACCCTGTGACATGCACCACTACACTAGACAATTGTGGAATACAATCCTTTTGTCCCTGTACTGCAGTATCATTCTGGCCAATGGCAGAATGCTACCCAGGCCTTGGGACATACCTGCATGGGCTACAAGACCTGACAGTTCCTACATGTGTTTCCATGCAGTCCAGGCTACTGCATCACAGGTCCTGCACAACAACATGGAATATGCCAGAGCCATGTGTATAGTTCAAAAGGTGGTCTGAGTGTATGAGTATGTGGCTAATCATGGCAGACAGGCAGCTGACAGTATGTATGCCCTCGTATAGGTCAGTGTGTAACATAGTGCTAGAGTTTGCATTCACAAATGAGTACTGTTGGGCATGTTTCCAGTCATGTGTTCAGAGGTGTGGCACAATTATGCAAACTATGTCATACAGTTTGTGTATTTCAGTGTCTGTCTCTTCCTGCTTGGGGGTCACTTGTTTGGCCAGATACTTAGACGCGTCTGTGAATGTGTGTGATTTCCGGTAGTGTGTGTGGGTGTCCTTACTGTGTTCTGGTAAGGGTATGTGTTGGTTGTGTTGATGAGCTGCATGTGTTAACCTACACCTCATGACTGTCCAGTCCAGTCATGGCTGTAGACTGGGCTGCCTTCCAGCTTACCCCTGTAGCTGCATCCCAGACAATGTGTGGGGCATGGTGTTAGGTGGGTCTGGCAGTGTACATGGCATAGAGATTACATTCCCCAGGATGGCCACATACACAAAGCTGACATTAGGAAACACCAGTAGCTGACTAGTGGACATGCCTGTATGAGCAGTCAGTACTACAAGTACCAAGTACTGTATTTAGTTTACGTATTGCCTATGAAGATGTTTTAGACAGTGATGCTCACATGTAAATATTTGTGTTATGGACATGACAACACTGGCTATTACGGAAACATTGTAGCTACCTTTAGCAGCAATCCTCCTCTGAGGAGCACATCACATCCTGTTAGTTGATTACAGATGATGCAAGTGTCTACAGGTCTGTTTCCTTCTCTGGGTATATACTCACATATCCACCAGGACCATGAGCTCTGTTGGGCACAGACACCCACTCTCCAAACAGAGTCATGTATCAATAGGCTCTGATGCCACTATCAACATGATCAGGATATAATCAGATAGTGTGAGCCATCACCTATGATGTGGCTATTACACATGGGCAGCTGTCTCCTACATCTTACACTCCTACTGCAGATGTTACACTGGAGTTAAAGATGATATGCAACCTGTTTCATTACCAGTGCTGTGCACTACCTTACATACAGTATGTGCAGGTGGCTGTTAGGTTGGCAATGAGAGGTTGGGCTACACAAACCTGGTAGTTCAACCAGTGTGTCTGTACTCTCAATATCCACTCTATGTAGGTGTGCACATAGCCATTTGGCCCAGCCCTGTAACAAGGGTCACTACACATTTGCATAACATGTACACATGCACAGCTGTTATTGCTTGCAAATGATAGTAGAGAGGTGGATATTACATGTGTTATGTGCATGGATAGTTACCTGGCTCTTCCAATTATCTTTGCTATCATGCTGCTAACCTGTCAGATGAATACTAATGCTATGTATCCTGTCATTGAGTATTGTAATTGCCAATAGATATAACTACTGTTTGCATAACATAACAGAACTGCTATGTAGAATAGAATACAGATCTGCCTAGAATACTGTACATTACACAGTTATTGGCACAATATCCCACAATGCACACCATATTTGCATGGTAAGCCCACCTTTAACATGTTCATCTTACTTATACACCCATACATATGTCGACTGTTACAATATATCGACATATACTATCCCCTGTTATAGCACATACTTGTTGGACCAATCCTGACACTGACAGTGGCTGGAAGTGAATTGGTGGGTTCCAAGCCCATATCATCCCTTGTGGTGTATGTGGAGTGTGCCGTGTGACCTACAGCAGTACACACATAGAATACTACAAGCATTACTACTGCTCAACAATACATCGCTACAAGATAGCTATTTCCACTATATGCATTGATTACACTGTAATTCTTACAGTACAGATACTACATACACAGACATACTACATGTTATACATACCATCTTAGTAATCGGAGGTGTTATTAACTAGTGTAATACTCATTTTGGTTCATCTTTCAGTGTTTTGTACTGTCCTACAGGTAGATACAGATGGTTTGAATGTGTGACAAGGCAACCTTTTATAGTTACAGATCAGTAACATGTGCTATCCCGATGGCCAATTGGTGTTCCTAAGTAGCTAATTACATGCACATCAGCTGCGCTGCTACTGCCTTAGCCAATACCATGGCTACAGTGGAGTATAATTGAGTACTCCACTTGGGCATTGTCCCTTTGCCTTACTTGTGAGGAAGACAGCGTGGAAGTTTTGTTTGGAATCTATTGCAACAGCTGTATGGAGATGAACAGTAATATATTGTGTGTAATGCCTAGAGGAGTTGGTCTAAATGTGAGTACTGCTGTTATATTTCTGAACATTGCTACTTGTGCAGGGTTTGTCTGTACCTAATACTTCTGCATATGTGTCAGTCTGGCCAGGTTGTTTGACCAGCTCAAGGCTGCATAGCTATGCATATAATGTTAGGGGTTTACAGTGTGCTTACCAGACATATTTAGTTTGGTGTTACTGTGTATCATACTGTGCTAATAATCAGTACTCTGTAAAACTTCCTGGTGTATGAACCTTTCAACCCTCTGAAATGGGATTAGTTCATACAAACCCTGTTACATCAGCAGCTGTTCAATTGTATAACAGCAACTATTTCACATAGGGCCATGTTAGTGTGTCTGTGTCCAGGTATGTTAAGGTTTCAGCAGATGTTGTACAGTAGTTGCATAATTGGTTATGGTATGACAGTATGTATTGATGTAATTATTTGGTTGTGGGGTAGATGTTGGTGGGTGTACATAGCACATGCAGGTGTGTAGGAACCCCTTTTATACAATGTCTATATGTGTGTGGGTGTTCTTTCCCTATGTGAACACCTATCCCTTAGTGGACTAATACTATGGTAATTGCAGGCTGATTCATTAAGGCACTATTAAATGCTTCCTGTATAGCATGCAGGTACTGTTAGTCCTTGAATCCTTTTGGCAATACATCGGAATGTAATAAAGATTTGCAAAATGAAAGCTGTCTGTGTAATTCTGTCATGGATATTTGCAGTCAATGCAGTTGTGTTGGTGACTGTGTCCATAGAACATATTTGTAATAGTGTATTGGCATATACTCTTCATATGTTATGTTCATATTGTTTGGGGGGTGGAATGTGTGATTGCTATGGTCCATGTTATACTCAGATATGACCACTTCAGATGCTGTCTACAGACATGTATGTGTGTGTGTGTGTGTGTGTGTGTGTGTGTGTGTGTGTGTGTGTGTGTGTGTGTACGTACATAGATATATACATTATTGCATACATTTATCTGTACCTCCATAGATGTGTAGATGTTTTTAACCTATCTATATATCTACATATATATGTAGACCTGTATATATCGACATGTCTCTATGTATCTCTCTCTCTCTCTCTCTATATATATATATATATATATATATATATATATATATATATATATATATATATATATATATATATATATATATATATATATATATAAGCATACACCTTTAATTGGGTACATGGTGGGTTGTCCTATTTCAACACATTCCTCCCTTTTGTGTTTTAACCTGTCTGCATACACAACTGGGATAGGTACATCCCAGGTAGCTTAGTGTTAGGTTAATCTGAGGATGGAGTACATGGTTGTGGGTTCTACTCCTGGAAGGTGTTATTATTTTACCTCTCAAAGTAGGCACTGGTAGGGAAAATGTGAATAATGTATATTTAAATGGCTGTGAGCAGGTTTGCCCGTGGTCTGTGTGACATTAAGCAAAGGTCAAACGTGTGAAGCGCTTCTCCGTTTACCGTGTTGCAGTGCCACTTACCGTCGCGCAAACATGTGGAAACCCACTTACAACTGCTTAAGAGTGCTTTAATCCACCTGCATCCAAAAGCCCTTATTCTGGCCCTCAAAATAACCTAACAGCCCTTGCAGGTCTTGAACCTGGGACCATGAACACCACAGTCACTGACCTTACCACTAAGGCATCTGAGATATGCACAAATGTTATGGTGTTTAGAATATACATTGTACTACAGACATTCCTCACTACTGAAAACAAATGTGACAATCAGTTGGTGTACATATGTCTGATACATGTTAATGTTCATATGTTTGTGAAAGTAGGTGTTGCAATGTGACATGACAGGGTGTATTATGAATGAGTAAGGTTCTTGCTTTGTGTCCTTTTATATTGTCCCCATACTCCATGTATGCCCCTCCAGTTCACTTATTGGACATCCGACCCAGGCCCTCCTTGATGCATGATTGCATTACCCATCATTCCTCCCCCACCCCAATCTTCACATACACAACAACCACCCCTTCTATGGTGAATTAGGTTAATATTAATTGTTATAATACCAGAGCTGCATGTGTTTTGTGTACACTCCAATTCCTTTGGAGTGCTTCTGTGTCACGAAGTGTGTTCATAGATGCTTATATATATATGGCTATTGATGTAACTGTATAATATATATATATATATATATATATATATATATATATATATATGTGTGTGCAGACATCACTGACATATATATATATATATATATATATATATATATATATATATATATATATATATATATTTCATATTAGTTTGTAACAGTAATACATCTGTAGACTGGAATGTGTTGGTTCACAAACTACAGTACATTACAATGTACTGTACATATGTACACAAGGCCACTGTCCCATTTATGATCATTACAGTGAAATGCATATGGTATAAGGTGTAGTCTCAGGACCATGAAACATGTGTACACCTTGGATGGCTTAGTGGTATGTCCCATGACTATAGTGTGCATGGTCCAGGGTTCGACACCTGCGATGCTTTACGAATGTTTTTTACTGCAGAGTAAGGCTCATTTAAGCAGTTATAAGCATGTTTAATAGTTTTTTGTGACATTATAGCAGAGGTTAAACACAGTTAAACAAACGTTGCAACGTATAACCTGTGCGCGCAAACACAACCACATCTGCTAACTACTCCGGATATATACCTGTCAGTGATGTAACATCTCACTATGTGCTGACATGACATTACATTTTCTGTTGACTGTACTCTCCTGCACACATGGGTTTATATGGGTGATTCGAATGTTTATTATACAGACGATTACTACCTATATATGCAATCTGTGGTTAATGTATACTTTTGCACATGATAAACATCCCTGCCTTTATCGGGATTGTAACCTCGAATGCACAGATACTATGCGGATGCTGTAACCATTACACTGTTGACATTAATGTTGCTTCCGCCTATTTAGATGATTTCTATGTGTAAGCTAGGCTAAGCAAAGGGCGGAAGCCCCCAAACTCACTGAGCTTCACGTACTCTTGACATAACAACATATAACAAATGTACTGTGACACAATACATTACATTCCTAACTACATTAGGCATAGCCCCTCACTGACACACTTCAAGGGAAACTTGTTGTGTGAATGGGTAACAGACTATACACCCCTGGGATCATGTGTCCCAGAACCATACAGCCAGGGGGTGGGGAGCCTGTCCAGTTTGATAGCTGCAAGACCTGTTGGGGGAACTGAATGGTGTTGAATTGCCACATTAACATGCCCTCTTTATATCACTAAGTGCCCCTATCACCCTCCATAACCCCAGTCTTCAACAGCTTCCAGCAACTCTGCCTGGAATTGCTTCATTGGCTATGCTTGACAGAGGCTCAATTACTTCATCAATGGTGCGGGGAAGGCCACCACACTGTTGCTATGCTTATAATTGCCCTTGGGCAGATAGATAGTAGGCTATCTGTGAACCCGTAATGTGCAGGCCATCACAGCCATAATATGTGAATAAACAGACCTTCAAATCACAATATACAGTGTGAACTCACCATGTAGTCAGGAAACAGCTGAGTACAGCAAGAACATACAGAACACTGATACTTAGTCACTCCAAAAGCCTATCTTGGAAGCTAGAAGACTTGTATAAGTATAAGACTTTCCATTGCTTACCACTAGGTTACCTACAGGAGAAATGAAAACCAAGCACAGATGGGGAACATGCATGCAATGATACCATACCAGCCTATGTGTCAGCCTTAGCTTTGGAATACTGGCCAAGGCTATTGGCGCCCCCATGGTGCCTTATTTAGGAGAGTCTCGAAGGTGAATACCAGCTCCATAAACAGCACAATAGCAGATTCAATGAGTTTTTTGCTACTCAACACCAGGGGTTGTGATCACAACATGCATGCACTCACAGCACTCCTCAGAATGGACAACATCAACATCTGTGCATTAACTGCAATCTGTCTTAAGGCTCCTGAGAGCACACCAGCACTACCAGACTACAACCCATATCACACATTTCAGCCGCAGAACATGGACTGACAGACATGGAGGGGCTGTATCCATATTCATCAGCGATATCTACACCTCCAGGTTAGTGGGGCAGCATGATACCTCTGTGATCATCCATGTGCAGCTAGCATCAGCCACAACAGCAATGTGGAATGTGGCCTGCTACGGATCACCCTCCATGACCCAGGACCTCCACTCGACCTACCTGGAGACAGTGGAGAACACGACAGTCCTAACACATGCCCTGGCATTGGTTGATGTCAACTACCATACCATTAACTGGGAAACGCACTCCGGTACTCACTTCCAGGACCAGCGCTTTCTGGAATGTATCACCTCATATGCCCTGTATCAGGTGGTAACCTCCCTAACGTGAGGTGGAAACTACTAGATGTGGTCATCACCAACATGGGCAACAGGTGCACCACAGTGGAGGTTAACCGGTCACTGGTTAGATCTGACCGTGAACTGTTTACTGTTTCCACACCCTAGCATCTCTCCCACCCACGGATACCACAGTGTATACCTTTCCTATTTCCTATTTACACTACTAGTGACAGGGGTGGAGGTTTTCACAGCCTCCATGCTAAGGGGAAACACTGCTCAAGATACAGACAGATTTACAAATGCAGTCTATAAGCACTACATGCAAGTATGGATTGTACCATCACTGGCAAACCAAGACTCACTCCTCCTAGACAAGGACACCAGTCTGGTGGACCTCTGCAATAAACAGGCTATACTACAGATGTAGGACAGTGTTCCAGACACACAGCAAATCCCATGAAGGGCAGACATCCGTGACCACTATTAGTATGATATGTAGGTCTCTCATGACATCATCTAAGGCTAACATCAGCAGGAGAATACGCAAGGATTTGAAAGATAACCATAAAGCCTTCTTTGGCTATGTCAAGGATCTACATGGTGACACACAGATTTGCACTGTGCCAGTGAAATATAGCAAAAAATATGCTGACCCTACTGATATTGCTAACATCCTTGCAGATACATTCGGTGCATACTTCATCCCCTAAAGAGCCCACAACACTACCCAAAAGGTACAGTATCCCAACCATCAGAGACACACAGGTGGAAATGGCCCTCTCTAACAGCAGAACACAGTGTCAATGGAGGCAGATGTTGACCCAGACTGCATCTTGCAAACTGTACAAAACAACCTGCCCCCACCTAATTAAGCATTCCCACCGCAGCCTCTCCACAGGCTACATGCCCATACAATGGCATGTGGAAACGGTTATTTCACTCCATCACGGAGAAATCACAACTGACCATGGTAACTACCACCCCATAAGCCTGACTAGCCTGGTCTGCAATGGTATGGTTTGCATCCTCATGTCACTCATTAACAATGACATTGGTAACCTTCAAACATGTGACCCACCCAGGTCAGCTTGGTTGAGTGCAGTTCATGCCTACTGAACCTGTTTGACATCTTACATACAGTCACCAAGATATTAGATGATGGGGGAGGTGGTTCACACAAACTACCTGGACCTCACCAAGGCTTTTGATACCATGCCCCACTCAGGTATTATTGATAAACACACCAGCCTGTACATTCACCCATACATCACAGGTTGGGTTGCCAACGGGCTTACACACAGAACCCACATGGTAGGACTAGCGGTCTCCAGGTCTAACTCTTGAACAGTCATGACTGGTGTCCCACAGGACTCAGTCCTGGGAGCCCTACTGTTTTGCATATACGTCTGAGATGAACAGGCAAACACAGGTGGACTACGGTAGACCATGTTTGGTAATGACTGCAAACTGGGAGCCATGACTGATAGTCCAGCTGACATGGACATCCCTCAGGGGGCCTCACAGAGAACGTCACAGGGTGCCAACGACACGGCATCCAGCCAAGTGCCACTAACTGCATGGTCATCCCATTGTGGAATTGGCATCCACATATTAACACATGAGCGGCAGCCACTTTAATACAGATGAGGTAATGGGGTATCTGGGGACTAAGGTAGATAGTGATCTGCCCTGTGACAATCATATCTCCACAGTAGTCAGGACATCCTTCTATGTAGGCAATCTGACTCCTAAAGGATTCCCATCTAGAATTACTGGGGTTATAGTGCCCCTTTACTCATCACTCATCAGTCCCACCATAGGGTGTAATAACCCATGTGGGATGTACCTCAGAGGACACGTCCAACAGCTGGGGGGATCCACAAATGTACCTCACCAAGGGGAATACTGGCCTCCAACATATGGCCTATGCAGCCGGACTGAATAAACTCCTGCTTTACTCAGTGGCATCTCGTTTACCCAGAGATGATCTCCACTGATCAACACAGCCATGTCGAACTCAGGCTTGATGGATATGCTCCGCCTATGAGAATCCATGTCACAGTGAGTCACACACTGTAGTGAGCTGACCTTGCCACAACCATAACCGGAAGATGCTGCAGGGACAGCTTCCTGTCACAGACACTCCCCATACTTTGGAACAACATTCCTAACTACATTATACAGAGCCCCTCACTAACACTCTGCAAGAGAAACTGTGAAGAGTGGATGGGGAACAGTAGATTCACCCCAGGGATCCTGCCATTGGCTCTGCTCCACAGAGGGATGGTTAATGAATCAATGGGGTGGCAAACACTGACACATTTTGGCTGGCCTTATGAATGGCCTCTGGCAGTTGGCCAAGTACCTAACTATGAATCTATACATACAGTATCTGTATATGCTGATAGCTTAATTTACTGTTCAGGTGTTGACTTACCTTGTGCCAATGGCTGTTGTGTGTGCAATAGTTGAGGGCTGCCTATGTTGGATGCACACAGTAAACTGCATATACATGACAATTTACAGGTAGGCTTGTGTGTGTGCCATCCATTTTTACTGTGTGTGCAGGTGGAGAAAGGTGTCAGTCCCTAGGTTCCTACACAGTCAGTGTGTGTGCTATACATTCCCTCTTTGCCAAGGCATGGGCATACTGGGCATGCCTCCATCTGCCTACTGGAGCTGGCTCAGGGTGTTCTTGGTCTGACTACCTCTGTGCCTGTGAGGCCCTTGGCAATGGTGGTGGGCTGTGAGGGCCTTCACCATTCTGTCCCTGCTACAGCTGTTTCCATATTGTGCAGCATGGCACACACTATGAAGAAGTGGGCACATGTGCCTGGAGAGTACTGCAAGGCTCCACCAGATATGTCCAAGCAACGGAACTGTAATTTCAGCATCCCAAATACATGCTCTATGATGATTCTGGTTTGTGCATGTGCCTCATTATGGCGTTCCTGCATAGGTGTGTGTGCATTTCTAATGGGAGTCATCATCCATGGTTCCAGTGCATATCCAGCATCCCCCACCAGGTGGCCATTTGGGATGTCTCCCCTGGCAAATAACCAATACAACTGTGATGCATGCCAGATGTGGGAGTTGTGATAGCTTCCAGGGCCGCCAGCACACACATCCATGATAATGCCCTGGGCATTGCACACAACCTGGCAGTTAATGGATGGGTATCCCTTGCGGTTGATGCAGCGCCTTCCCTGCTCACCGGGTGGTGACTTGATGTGTATGTGCGTGCAATGTATTGCACCCAGTACCTCTGGGTATTCTGCCACATGTTGGAAGAGACACATATTGTTGGCCAACTCCTCCTGCGTTCAAGGGAAGTATATGTGCTCATTGGCATGTGGTAACATGGCATACAGGAACTGGTATAGTACCCTGGATGCTGATGCCTGTGAGATACCCATGATATCCCCAGTTGGTCTTTGAAAGGTACCTGTAGCTAGTATTCTCAGGCTTACACATACCTTCATATCCACTGGGATGGGTTCCCCTCTGTTTGTTCTGGCTCTGAAGTGTGGCCGGCACAGCCCCACAGGTTGCTGTAGGGTGTCCCTGTCCACCCTGTAATGCTCTACTATCTCCAGATCATGTAGCCCCTGGTAGGTTAGCCTGGGTCTGAACACTCTTCTCCTCCTCTGGTACCTGCAGTGGTCATGTGCATTATCCTCCACACCACCTTCAGTCTCCAAAACATGCTGGTGGATCAAAGCTATGGCAGCCCCTAACATATACATAATAAAAGTTCCCTGTCTGTATACACCACTGGTGCAGAGTGTATGGGAATACACAAATGTGTGTGAGGTGCTTTCACACTTTATAGTATTGTGCTATGGATGCTGCTGATGTAAGTGGGTGTGTATGAACTATTCCAGCTGCTGCGTGTCTTAATTATGGGTTTTGCAATGAGTACTGCAAGTGTTGGGCCTTTACTGTGGAGATCTACTTGCCTGCCTTGATTACTCTGCTGCCCTTTAATTCACTTTTAGACCTGGATCCCCTCCCATTATCAGGCATGCATCCACCTGCCGTCTTTCTTGTTTTGTACTTTCCCTACCCAGTCATGGCGAAATGTGCCTTGTAGCTGATATACTGCATATCGCCTTTGTTCTGCTTTGACACTTTGCTGTTTTCTTTGCAGTACAGCCCCTCCCCTTCCCTGTTCTGCAGGTAGGTGCTTGCAGCCTTGTTAGCTGTTGTCAATGGTCCACTGTAGGTTCCTAGGTGTTAATTAGTCATTTGTACTCCAATTTCACTGCTGCAGCATTTCCTTATTTCTTTCCTATATCCTTCCTGTTTCAGCTGCAGTGCGGGACACGCATACCTGTTTACCGGGTTTATGCACCTTTTTAATCTCCGTTCACATGCATACTCGGTTACCTTGTGTACTCTCAGCTAAGCATAGCTATGGGCAATTCGACACACCCCTATCCTGCAGCTTTGCCTAGCTAGGGGCAGACCGGTTTAGCAATGCTCCAATGTGCTTACAGCAATGGCGACACACCCCTCTCTTGATGTCATCTTTAGCTCAAGGGCTCACCTCAGTGTTATAATGCTACACTGTGAAGTGCATCCTTACACCAGCAGGAAATCTGCGATACACTATTACTCCTCTCATTTGCTTGGCATTGCCTACTAATTCCTAGCTACTGCGCATAACACTGTCACTGCCCCTTAGCAACCCTTGTGCCATGAGTATAGTGTAGCATGCCTGCCATTGACTATTATGGGGAAATCATGATATGTGTTTCATTGCAGTTTTATTCTATATTTTTATATATTCCTTGCAATCCCCTTTGCGCACCACTGCCCTGCGCTTCCACGTCGCGATAGTGCGACTATATATATTAAATGTTAATTTTATATTTTGTACATTTTTTTATGCCAATGGCTATATATTTAGCCATTGGCATATATTAACATTATAATACATGCATTTGGTCGGCTGTCATGGCTCCGATTTTATGTTTGCAAAAATGTAAACCGTTTTCTACGGTTTACATTTCTGCTTGCTTACACTACACCTGCACCACTTCCTGAATCACTGCATACCTTCATTTGCATGCTACACTGCTGCACATGGGGTAATTAGTATACAAGGCTCAGGAGTTGTGCGGGTATAGCATACGCTGGTAGTGCACATGGAAACAGCTCGTACCTGAATCGCTCAGCGGCCATATTTGGTGTTAGAACGCCGACGCTACGTCTGCACCTGGTGCAAGCTTCATGAATCCCAGGGACAGTCTTTTTCTGTACCTGAATCCTAAGTGCTGCAGGCAGAAGTCCAAAATATGGTCTCTCACATCCCTAGAGGATGTATTTAATGCAAAAGAACTGCCATAAAATTAAATAAAATTGTCCAAGCTATCTAAATCAAGCAAAGCAGAGGTGAAGATCTGATTTATTAGATTACACAGAGACATTGAATAGCTGGCACAATTTATCTTATTTTGTAATTTATTTTATCTTTATAAAATAGTTCATTCAGTTAGCATTGTTCCTATAAAAGTACATTCTTGAGAGGAGGAGATGTAAATAACAAAGAAGGGCATCCCAGCCTCTAAGCTGAATGTTGTTAGCATATCGCCTGGACTCATTATATGCCAAAGGGATGAAGCAAATTTCTCTCCAATACGATGTCTAAAGCTCAAATAATTATTCAAACTGATGTTCCTTTACAGGCAATATTCTATTTGCAAGTAAACAACACACATAAGTGCACCAAGAAGTAAACATAAGTAAAAATGGGGTCAATTGTAAGCAGATGTGTTAAAGTGAGCACTACTTTTTATTGCTCTTAACTACAAATATTTCTTCAGGACAGATGCATGCAATTTTTTTTTCTGGAAAAATATTTGCTGATTATGAAAAAAATAAAGTATTGAATAATATAGTTTGGTTTTCTGCTAAAAGCAACTTACTTTGTGGGCAAAAGGAATATCTATGGTATTTATTTGCATAATAGAAATAAAACTGGTTTCTGTATACTGAATTATGGATGAATGGTAAGAGACCTGAACAAAGCAGAAGGTACAGTATTCAGAGTTCCACAATGGTTTTACCGCAATCCACTTTTATGAACTGAGGAACACCAAAGAATTACAATTTGACAAATGCCCTGTGTGATGGCCATCAAAATGAAATGACCTGTCTGGTACCACTGAGGTTAGATTCCCATCTCTGGCAGCCAGTGTACTACATGAGTATGTGTGGGGCAGGGATTATGGTTCTTCGAAGCACCTTACTGCCTTAAATGGGTCTGATGACTACCAAAGGGATGGTCCCTTGAGTCACATCACTACTACTGAACAGGTTAAAGAAAAGTTCACAATAATCTGATTCAATAACCAACACACCAAATGCAGCCTGGCTGTAGGAGCATATAGGGAATATGCATTGCTGCTCTGGGTATGGCCTACCAACATTCACACCCAGACTAGGACTACACCCTGGCCACTTAAACAGATGATCCTTTGCCTTTACTCCCCGGGCCCCTTTCTCGCCACTCTTATCAGTGAACCACAGAAACTGCCTTTCAAACAAATTTCATGCACACACACACACACACACACACACACACACACACACACACACACACACACACACACACACACACACACACACACACACACACACACATCAAACATACTCATATAAATTATACAAGAAAGACTTTGTTCTTGGCAAGGTAGTACTGCCTCCACTCTATATATAGCTAGGGACCAAACACACCAGTTACCATACCTGTCTTCATTAATTACAAAATATAACGTACAGAAATAATATCTGACTAGTAATGTGCTAAAGTGATGTGATCCAGGAGAAGGGCATCATAGTTTCCTAACCTGTAGTGCAAATAATACCCGCTCCTCTGACAACAAATAATACATACATACATACATACATACAACCATACATACATTCATTAATACCAGGCACCTCTTAAGAATGAATAAATAAGAATCTGCACTATTATCAATTAGCAGTGGTGATCACAACCCTCCACTGGACCAGTAATCAAGGTGCCTCAGTCCTCACCACTGGCAACAGTGGGGATTTTCACTGATGGGATAACAGGTACACACACACAGTATTTCCAGATGCAGCTCTCTGTATCAAGTGCAATTATCCCTTAAGAGCACACAGAGACCACAGTCAGTCCGAGGTTATTTTCTTCCTCCTTCTCCAGATCTCCAATAAGACTCCCCACTGGCACAGCTATAGGTTCATAGGTGTGTACTAGGCTAATGGCCCTGGAGTCTTTACAAGCCTAGCCCATGGGATTACCCTAGCATCATGCCACCTGACCTTAGTTCCAAGTGCCTCTGTCAAGTAGAGCCACTGGAGTGATCCCCGGGGTGAATTTTCTATTTCCCATCCACTCATCAAGACTTCTCTTGAAGAGGGCCAGTGAGGTGTGCTGCTTGACATGTACAGGAAGTCTATTCCATAGCATGGAATAGAGTTGAGATCTCAGCTGGCCAACCAAGCCAAGACCTCCAGCACCCTGTCTGTTCAACGACTGCATCATGTCCTACCCAAGTAGCTGATACACATGTTCTTTGAGACTTGATTTACACACACACACACACACACACACACACACACACACACACACACACACACACACACACACACACACACACACACACACACACACACACACACACACACACACACACACACACACACATACTCACACACCTGGGAAAGGCTGGCACAGGTTTATTAACTATGTCCCCTTCTACCCAGACTATAAGGTAGTTACCACTGCCACAATTCATCCTTATCAGCTACTTTAAGGCCCTTAACAAAGGGTGTCCAAACTTACTGTGTAATATTAATATTAATACAAATGGTAGTTTGACCAAGAGCAAGGCTATTAGGAGTGGTCCACACAGTGTCACCAAATAAATATGTAAGTACTCTCAAAACTTAAATATCTCTACCCAAGATCAGCCACAATGAAAGGTTTAAATATATTTAATAATAAATAATAAAAGAACAAGACAATACTAAATATATATTCACAGTGACATCAGAGTTCAAAATCACTGGAAATAGTTAAAATAACATTGCAGTACAGGCTCACACAAATAAAGAAAAACAAAATCTAAACTAAGCTTTATTACATTCTTGACTGTATCTAAGGGAATTGCTATACCCTAAAATGTACTAATAGAGCAAGGCAGATGTGGTGAATGGTTCCCATTGTCAGATCCAAGACAGAATGCAGAATGCCCTGTCTCACTGATAGACTTCTCAAACTAATATCAACAATATTACTGCTAGGATAGCTTGCAGAATGACATAATTTCTGGTCCTCTGACTTCTGGTTCTCATGCAACCCCCATTGCTGAAGTTGGCAGTATTTAGCATATACCTGTAAAAATACCCATACAAGGGATTTTGCTCAGACCTTAGGCAGATGCTGGAAGTCATAAAACAATTACATTCCTTCATGCTTTCAAAGTAGCAATTAGTTCACACTAAAGACAATACAGAAAGCTTCGTAGTACAGACTTTGTGTCTCTAGCTGCATTGAAACATCTTTATGGCGTAGCCTATAAAGTAACTTTATTTCATATATTTTTCTAATGTTTGCTGGACTGATGTTAACCTCCTGTATTCCAGTTTATACTTTACAAATACCTTTTCAGCACAAACATCTGTACAAAGCAGCTTGATATGCACATGACATACAGTTCTAATACATTTGTAACACAAGCATCTTATATAAATTAGTTTGATATCCACAAATGACATATAATTATGTACAAAATTGCAGTTAGCTGTACTGGCATTACCTCCTTTCATCACAGTTACTTCCAAAAACCCAAACACCTCAACATTGTACCATATTACCAAAACCCACCTCATAGCAGACAGTCATCAGGCAACTGTGAATTTATAGTGATAATGAACTGTCTTCTGACAACCATGTTTAGGAAATCCTTCTATTTTAAACTGCATATCTACTACAGGCATCTTCTTTAGGTCCAAATAAATATTTGGTCTATGTATCTTTTATTAGATGTTTCACTGAATATAATGCATTTAATTCTCTAAGCATCCAGACTTACTTAAAATATCATAGAGGTTTCTTATTAAGAAAGCTGTGGTAGCACGTGGCATAAATTTTCTCTAAAGATTAAAAAAATCATGTCCCTCTATTCAATTTCATAATGGCTGCTGTAAGGTGACCTTTATTTATGCTACAAAAGACTATTTTTTTATCTCCTTCACCTCCAAAGAACCAATTGTATAATAAATATGCACTCTAAAGACTGGAACTTGGACTCATTGTCAATGAGCAACATGTGCAGGTATGAAAGATTCATTACCCAACACATCCCCTGCTTCTGGAACACACTTCCCTTACATATCAAACAAAGTAACTCAAAAGTAACCTTCAAGGTCATGTATGATGACTGGGTCGTAGACCATAAAGTCATGCATTGGATTTTATGGGAACAACTTACTTGTTAGAGGAAATTAACAAATTCATACATCTTCTTTATGTGGCTAAGTTTGATGGTCACCTAGGCTATATACTTATATGAAGCTATGAAACTAGGAACTATTGAAGTAGCTTTTTGGGCCCTGAACTGTTATTTTAAATAAAGATATCCACTGTTTTTGAGGTAAGGAATTCATTTACAGGATTTACATCATGTCTGCTTCATTCAAAGGGAGGTACCTAAACAAATTGATCTTGATATTTTATTTTAACTACAGTTAGCAACTTTTTGCTTAATTCATTGAAGTTATGACTGAACAGACCAGTTATAGTTAGTATATTTTCTGAGACCAGTATTCTTAATGAGATCATTAAATGTTTCATTCTTAATATTAAGAACAAGAATGGATACAATAGGAAGAAAGATACAGCTAGGCTGATGATAAGCTTAACTGGTGTCTTGAAAATTATTCTGACAAAGTGGATGTCATGTTTATGTCAAAATAACTAGAGAAGAAGTAATATATTTGCTATGAGAAAAGCAAAAGGACATTTATTATTGTGACACTGCTGAAGCAAGTAGTATACATAGACTTTGTCTGTACATCAAGTTTGTAATGAACAATCACCATTGAGTTTGTCTGAAATCATCAATTACAATTAATTGCTACCAGAATCATCAAAAAATGTAATCACAAATGTAAAACAATAGGTTGCATTTGTGATTATCAAAAGTAAACCAAAAAATTACTTTTATGTGGGCTCCACACCCCGAAAATTGAATATGCTAAATCCAGGGTCACGCAACCTCAAAAGCATGAGGAAACTCATGAATTGTGTAACAGTCAATCTAATGAAATTCAACCATTACATAATTCGACCAACTATACCACCAATGAAAAACACCAGCATTCCAACACAAGATAAAATGCATGCAGAGATAAATCATATAACACCACGTACATTTCTTATGGATCTACTAAATCTGATAATGCTACTATAATCTCCACTCCTCAGAGACAAGGATAATATACAGCTGATGTGTTAGCTGTATAATGATGAAAACCACAACCCAGTGACCCAATAAAAGACAAATAAAGCGTTATTTACTCTCTGACATCTCAGCTGCAGTGCCTTCAAGGCGAATACACATCAAATGAAACACCCAGTATAAATACTGCATCCAATTACTCAATACAAATGCCAATTAAAAAATCACATTCTTATCAAAGGAGAAATCTCCAATTAAGTTCAGAATTCATACCCTTTGGTATTAAATTATCAAATTTAAGAATATAAATAGCTTCTTTATATAAAAGTCTGTCCCTAAAACATAAATCAGTAGAAGCATGTTCAATATTTTCAAATTTTTCTGAATTAGTCTCTTGTAAACCCACAGAAGAGCCCTGATGTGCTTGGTGAAAATGAACTGCCACAGAACTTGTATCTTTAAATTTCTCTATATCTCTCAAATGTTATAAAAATCTGATTTTGAAGGCCTTTTTAGACTGACCAATATATAACTTATTACATGAACATTTAAGATCATAAATTATACCAACAGTATAAGCCCTTAACTGTAAATCTTCGTCCATTAATATTTCCAAAACTGCTAACAATATGTTTACATGCCTTACACTTACCACAAACATAAGTACGAGGGTTCAACCTCATATTATATAAACTGACAGGAGGCATAACAAACTTCCCTTTAAGTAAAAAAATTTTAAACTTGCATGTCCATGTGTGTGTCTGTGTGTGTGTGTGTGTGTGTGTGTGTGTGTGTGTGTGTGTGTGTGTGTGTGTGTGTGTGTGTGTGTGTGCGCACGCGCACAAGAGTGCACGCCTACACACAAACACACACACACAGTGAACTTACCTGGTTAATAATTTTTAAATGTGGTTTTCTTTAATTTTGTAATGGTGTTCTATTGTGAGAAAAAGTGGTCAAGTGGGAAAAAATGTTTAGTGCAAGTAAGAAAAGACAATATTAAGAATATTAATTGGCTTAGAAAATGGTAGTATTAAATAAATTAGAAATGCAATGTTTAGTCTTTAAGCAGATTAGGATACCCACCCACTTTATAAAAATGGCAGTAATTATAAAACTAAACCATCAAGTAAGATTAGTGAACTTTTCACAGTGAATATTTTCAGTGATCATTGATCGTTAAGAGTCATGAATATTCTCCCAGTTTTATTGCTCATTTCAAAATGCAATCTACTATACACTGTTGCTTTTCACATCATGTCTGCAACAGAATATTTGTTTTTGCATTCTGCATGCATTTTCTTTTCCATTCATTTGTCATAGGTTGGTACTAGGCTATTTCTTCCCACAGTATTTACTTCCCTGGACCCCTGTCTAGCAGGGTGACTGACATGATTCCCGGAGAGAATTTCCTATCTCCCATCCAATCATCAAGGTTCCTTTTGAAGAGGGCCAAAGAGGCATTCTGCTTGACATGTATGGGCAGTCTATTCCAGAGTCTGGGGAGTCTCTGGGTCAGGAACCTATCCCTCCAGCATGCTTTGTTCATTGTGACAACAAGGTTTAGATCCCTGGAGCGTGTGTCTCTGAGGGATTGGGATTTCTTTAAGTGTAGCATATCCAACAGGTCTGGGTTTGACATGGCCTTGTATGTTAAGCAGAGATCGCCTCTTAGTAGATGATATGCGACACAGTATAGGTGGAGTTTTTTTAGATGGTCAGCATAGGGCATCTGCTTTAGGCCTGTGATTCTTTTAGTGAGGCATTTCTGCGGCCTTTCCAGTTGTTGTAGATGTCTTGAGAGGTACATACCAAATGGGGAGTTGTATTCTATAATGGGTATAATGAGGGATGAGTACAGTGGGATAATGACCTCCTTTTTTCTGGATGAAAAGCCCTTACTGATGAGGTGTGCCACATAGAAGGATTTCCTGACTGTTGTGGCGATGTGGTTGAGACCACTGTCCACCTGTGTCCCTTAGTCTCTTATCACACTTTTGGTGTTTAGTGTACTGCCACCTATTGGTAATTCATGGGTACATGTTTTTTCCCAAAGGGGATAACTATACATTTCTTGGCAGTGAGCTTGAGCCCATGGCTCTGGCACCAAGCATCTGTTTCTGTAAGGCCCTTTTGTAGAATATCCACATACTTTGGGGATTCAATAATGGCTCCCAGTTTGCAGTCATCTGTGAACTTTGTTAGCCAGAGTCCCTTAGTGTTGGCCTGTACTTTAGAGAAGTAGATGCCAAACAAGAGCGGTCCCAGAACAGAACCCTGAGGTAATCCACTTGTCACTTGTCTGGTCGCGTGACATAGGAATTAATGCTCAGCTTACTAAGTTTATCTATGATTCCAGAGTAAGGGATGGTGTTGAAGACCTTGGCAAGGTCCATACAGGATGTGTGGACCACCTTACCCTTGTCCACAGCTCTGGAGACTGATTCAAAGAAGTCAGTCAGGTTCAGGAGACAAGATCAGCCCTTCATGAACCCAAACTGCATGGGGTCCAGTGTTTGAAGGTTGCCAATGTCTTTGTTTATAATTTCCATGATAATGCACTCCATGGCCTTGCAGATCAGGCCCGTCAGACTTAGGAGTGGTAGTTCCTGGGATCCAAGGTGGATCCCCCTTGTGGAGTGGGATAACTGTAGCTGTGTACCACTCAGTGGGCATGAAGCCTGAGGTGAGGCTATGATTAAACATGACACTTAGGTGAGGTGCCAGTTCATTTCGTAGTTCAGGTAGTACACAGCCCAGGATGTCATCTAGTCCCATGGATGCTGTATTCTTAGCTTTGGAGAGTGCATTTTTTACCTGTGTGGCCATTATTACCATAATTTCACAATCTTTCTGTATTGAGATGGACCCTTTAAGGGGTGAGAGATCTGAGCATTGCTATTTAGATTCTTGACATAGTTATAAAATGCCTTGTGGTTGTCTTTGAAATCTTTGGCAATTTTATTTTCGTAACTAGCTTTGGAGAATTTTATGAGGGACCTCAGCTTCTTACTGAGGCTGATAAGAGAGTTTTTTGCATCATGGGATTTTCCTCTTTTCTGCAACAGTTTCTTCCTTTTGTTGTAAAGATCGTTTATGGCAAGGGACCACCAGATTAGTTTTCTTTTTTTGGAGGATAGCATCTTGGTTCTATTGGGGATGGCACTATTCATGCACAAGTGGATGTGCTCATACAGTGCCTTTGTGTAGGATTCAGCAGTCGAACTTTCAGTTCCCGTCTGCATGGGTGTCATGAAGTTTGTCACGTCTTACTTGAGTAGCATGAAGTTGGCTTTGGAGAAGTTTTTTATGGAGGGTTCCTTACTGGGGGGTGGGGGAGGGATGTGGATGACAAGGGTGATTAGCTTATGGTCAGATATGACCAATGAGAGGGTGACCATAGGTGTGGAGCATCGATTTCCCATGTTGGTAATGACCAGGTCTAGGATATTGGAGCCCCTGGTGGAACTAAGGATTAGTTGATCCAAGGTGTTAGAATTTATGAATTCCAAGAACAGTTGGGCAAAGGTGTTGGGACATGAATAGTTTTCCCAGTTAATGGCAAGGTAGTTGAAATCACCCAGTATTAGGGTGTTTGATTTTATCTTAATATCTTCCAGTATGTTTAGAAAGGTGTAGTGAGAATCTTGGGGCATGGTGGGGGATCTGTAGCAAGCTACAATTTCAGACGCATTGTGTTGGGCAACTAGCCTGGTGTTGTGAATATCTTTGGTGAATATGGACACTCCTCCACCTTTAGAGTTTTGGTCCTGGTTTGGTGGATGAAAAGTGTGGTAAGAGTTGGAGCCTGGTATTGCAGGGGTGCTCTCTGGAGCCTTGAACCACTGCACAGATATCAATGTTCTCCATTTTTAGGAGTGCTTCGAGAGAGTGCATTTTGAGGTTTAGAATTCTAGCATTGAGTAACATTATCTTCAGATTTTGCATGCTTGTACCTGTTATGGTGGTGGGTTTGTCCTTTAAACTTTGCCTAAAAAAGGCACTATAGGGGTGGCAAGAGCCTTAGCCAGTAACCTGAATCCCAGGGTTGACAGATGCAGACCATCTCTGGCAAAGCATTGTGGTCTGTTGATCATGTCGTCCCAGACAGACAGATCCTGGATCCCCTTTGAATGACACCAGAAGCTTAGTCAATTGTTGAAGTCAATCATTTTGTCTTTATACTGTGGTATCATTCTTGGAGAAGGCAGGATGCTCTTAGGGCTAGGGTCATACCTGCCTGGGCCACATGATCCGAGAGCTCTTCCATGTCTCTTTTCATGTAGTCCAGGGAGGTACTTCTCAAGTCATTCACTCCAGCATGGACAATGACAGAGTCATATTTGTACTTATTGTGGAGTGACTTGAGTGCATGCCTTATGTGGCGTATCCTGGCACCCGACAGGCAGATGACTGTAATTTTCTCCTTGTTCAGCCTGGTGAGTGGGACATCAGTGTGCCTGACTATAGAGTCATCTATGACTAAAGTGTTGGGTACGTTGTCTTGCTTTAGGGGCTGTTGTTGGGTGGCACACTGGTGTTGTGAGCTATGTGACACTTTGGTTGTGATTGATGTTTGTTTGCTTTTCAGCTTCGGAGGTCATTGGTGCTTGGGCAGGTTAATGTTAAGGGCCTCCACATATGTGGGTTTAGTGTTGCTATGTGTGGGTGTTGGTGGTGTCACTTTAGAAGGACTGTGTTGCTTGAGGCGTAGTGTAGGTGTTAACCTTCTCCTCTTGACTGTCTAGAACAATCTTGGGTGGAGAGAGCTTTGCTTCCAGTTTGGCTATGTAAGTGCATCTCTCGCAGGTTGTAGTGTTGGGTGGTAGGAGGAGAGGGTTGTCTGTGTAAATGAGGCAATTGCTGCATTGGCCCAGTATGCCCAGATTCACCAGGTGGACAGGAGAAATCACTGGAAGCTGACCCTTTGACATGCCTGGCTTGGTGCTTTTTTTTTAATTACAAGAGCAGTTTTCCCTTACCTTAGCAAGGTACTTTGCAATTATAGGCTGTTTAGTACCTACGATTAATTTCTCCTTATTAACAAGGAGAGCTGAGAGCTTGTATCAGTTTAAGACTTCCTAGTGCTTTCCGGCAGGTTTTAAAGCAAGTGCTAGTCACAGGGATGCTTAAAGGTAAAATGAAAAAGAAATGGTTTATCCTAAACACTGCAGTGTGCACTAGAGGAGTTAGATGTGAAAGTAGGTAACTTAAGTTTTACCTGTCTAAAAAGTTAAGTTTTAGTGCAGAGTCACTATTTTAAAACAGCAAGATAGATTGAAAGGGGGTGGTCACTTTTGTATTCTGGTACTATGGAATACAGTAGGATGGCCAATAAATTTAAATAGTTGAAGGGGAGTGATTTCACAAAATAATAATTTTGTGCCTACTCACACAAGCCAGTAAAAACAGAGAGGAAATGAGATATATGGTCAAATTAACGCAAGGGGAAGGCAAGTAGAAAGACAGAGGTGTTTAAGAACACTACAGTAACCAGATGGGAGGGTGGGGAAAAAATTCTGCCTGACTCAAAGATAGAGCTGTGGTCTCTTTTCAAGTTTTAATATGCAGTTAAAAGCAGAATACAAGTGGAACACAAGGTAAATAAAACAAATCACAGTATTCAAAAGAGAAAAAGGCAATAAAGTAATACAACAAATAAAAAGCAAACTAACCTTTCCCTCACAGCAAAGTGTAGCAGAGTCTGGGTGAGCCAGGTGTAATCATTGTAAGACATTTAATGAATTCAAAAGTACTGCCACCTACTTTTGTTTTAGAAATTCATTTTGATCTATGCCTTTTAATAAATCATGGTATCAGCCTTTAATCTGTACATTTAGCAAATCTGTGCAGCTGCAGACCTTGGGTATTCTTGTGCATAAACAACCATTGCAATGAATAAAAATGAAAACATTCCATAAAATGTAGATGTTGTTAAAAGGATTGAACTTTTCATATTACATGTATTTGTATTCACTGAGCAGACATTTTTGTTATGTCAGCAGTGTTGATCCAGATGGTGATGGGATGGTGTGCATATACAAATACTGTTTTTAAAAATTCTTAAAACAGACAATATTTTGGCTGTTGCTTAGCAAATGACTTATGGCAGTGACCATTGAAACATTTGTTTTCATTTTTGGTGCAACAGCAAAAGTTTTTTTTTAGCAAAAGTGTTACAAGTCTTTTCACTATGAGTACAGACCAGAGCTGATTATGGAGAAAAGACCTTTTAGCCACTTAAATTTGAAAACTGAATAACAGTGTGTGATGCTTCACATCTCATCTTAATGGTTCCGATCTTTTCATTCCTTCTGCAAGAAAGGGGCGACTTAATTAACAGCAAATTTAAATGTAAAAGTAATAAATTAATTCAATATATGGCATCAAATCTGCCACAATTTGCTTTTGTTATTGACTTAATAACCTAAAAGCAGAGTGTCCTTTTTTACCCGACACTTTCTGCAAACGTTATAGTGCAAGTAACATTATGATAAAAAGTGAAAGAATGGTGCTGTAGGCATGATACGAGGGACTATCGTCTGAGGATGACAGTTTGCATTTTATTCTGAGAGTGACAGCATGCACCACAGTCTGAGGATGACAGCATGAATTGTAGTTAGAGATGACAGTATTTATTGTACGCTGAGGACATTATCTAATTGAATATTTCCTGACTGTGGAAGATGGCATATACAGCAGACTGAGGGTAACATCATGCACTACAAACTGAGGAGTACAACATGTAAAGTAGTCAGACAATATTAGCATGCACTGAGGTCAGAGGATAATAGCATGCACTGAGGTCAGAGGATGATAGCATGCACAGAGTTCAGAGAATGATAGCATGCACAGAATTCAGAGGGTGATAGCATGCACTGCAGTCTGAGGACATTATTTGAATGTGGAAGATGGCATACACAGCAGACTGAGGGTAATGGCATGTACTGCAGGCTGAGGATTACAGCATGTATAGCAGTCAGAGGATGATAGCATGCACTGAGGTCAGAGGATGACAGCATGCACTGAAGTCAGAGAATGATAGTATGCACTGCAATTGAGGACATTATCTGACTATGGAAAATGGCATACACAGCAGACTGAAGGTAATGTCATGCACTGCAAACTTAGGATTACAACATGTATAGTAGTCAGAGAATATTAGCATGCACAGAGGTCAGAGGATGATAGCGTGCACTGAGGCCAGAGGATGATAGCATGCACAGAGGTCAGAGAATGATTTCATGCATAGAGGTCAGAAGATGATAACATGCACTGAGGTCAGAGGATGATAGCATGCACACAATTCAGAGGCTGATAGCATGCACAGAGGTCAGAGGATGATACCGTGTGCATGCACTGCAGTTTGAGGACATTATCTGACTGTGGAAGATGGCATTTACAGGTGACAGAGGGTAATGGCAAATACTGCAGACTGAGGATTACAGCATGCATAGCAGTCAGAGGATGATAGCATGCACTGAGGTCAGAGGATGATAGCAGGCTCAGAGGATGATAACATGCACAGAGCTCAGAGGATGATAGTATGCACTGAGGTCAGAGAATAATAGTATGCACTGCAGTTGAGGACATTATCTAACTGTGGAAAATGGCATACACAGCAGATTGAAGGTAACATCATGCACTGCAAACTGAGGATTATAACAAATATAGCAGTCAGAGAATATTAGCATGCACTGAGGTCAGAGGATGATAGCATGCACAGAAGTCAGAGGATGATAGCATGCACTGAGGCCAGAGGATGATAGCATGCACAGAAGTCAGAGGATGATAGCACGCACTGTAGCCAGAGGATGATTGCATGCACTGCAGCCTGAGGATGACAGCATGCACTGCAGTCTGAGGACACTATATGACTGTGGAAGATGGCATTTACAGCTGACTGAGGGTAATGTTATTCACTGCAGACTGAGAATTACAGCATATACAGCACTCAGAGGATAATAGCATGCACAGAGGTCAGAGGATGATAGCATGCACAGATGCCAGAGGATAATAGCATGCACAGAGGTCAGAGGATGGTAGCATGCACAGAGGTCAGGGGATGATAACATATACTGAGGTCAAAAGATGATACCATAATCTATACTTTATATTCACATGAATGGTAGCATACAGTGCAGACTGAATGTGATAGCATGAACAGGCTGTGAATGATGGCATACACTGCAGTCAGAGGATGAACTATAATTTGCTTAGAAGCAATACTGAAGAGCTTTATGCACTCTCTGCAGTTCTCAAAAATGAGAAAGACAATTAAGCTTAGCCCTATAGTTCCTGTGGCTTGGCCATGGAGGAATATACAGAAGAAAGACAGAAAAGTTTCAACATACAAGCAGAAGAAAGCAATCCTATTTATATAGTATTTCTTTACATCTGTAATGCTTCAGACTGGCAATAAATGTCTGAATCTATGAAAGCAGCCAGAATGAGATTTCTCAACTATGCCTATTGTGGCAGAACATGCTAATTTTCAGGCCTGATTCACCCCTGCACAGGATATTTTTGGAGGTTATATCCTTATTTTCAAGCTTGATTTATCCCTTCACACAGTTTCCTGTGATTTTGAAGTTGTGTAATACACACAAAAACACATTACATAATCTACATACTAGTGGCAATAATAATTTAAAGAAAGACAGGCTGCATCTCCCTTTTCAGAAGCAAAAATAAATGACCTTGTACAATAGAATATTTCAGTGCAGATCATTAAAGCCAATAGATTTTACAGTGTCGCATTGATAATGTGCTTATATTTTCCATCATTTTCTTACTCCCTGTTTTTTAAGGGTCTATATCATGAAGTCGAATGTTAAAAACAGCAAACGCTCTTACGTCAAACTGTAAAAATCGAAATCACAGAATGTAGATTGGCCAGAAAAGCGTTTTTTTTCCCATGGAAAAAAATCGCTGGGCCATTGCCGGGACTTTGCCGTTTCCTCCACTGTGGTGCAATCTCAGAGTTGGTATATTTAAGTAGGGGGGTTTGGGGAGCAAAGTCCCCCGCTTTATTTTGTCTGTGGATTTTTTTTTTTTTTTTTTTTTTTGTAACAGCGATTTTTTTTTTTCCCTGGGGGAAAAAGATTGCTGTTCCATGTGTTTGACATTTTGTGGTTTCAGTTTTTAGAGTTTAATGTAAGAGCGTTCGCTCTGTTTAACGTTCAACTTCGTGATATAGACCCTTTTTTTATGCATGCGTCTGAGTAGTATCCTACATTCCTACTGGAAGTTGGAAGAGTTATGTGCTATTTGGTATTCAACTTTTAATTAGATGTCCAGACTTTTAGCTGGATGTACCTACTTTTGAAAGGTCTTTGTTTCTATTTTCAGTGTTTGCAGGTTAAGAGGTTTGGCCAGAATGGAGACAGTCACCCACATATACAGCATAGATATTGCATGCATCTATTTATGGGGGATCATGTTGTCTCCTTTATAAAATTAAGATAAATAAATCAGTGCTTCAACAATCTTTTAAAGTAGTACTGTTCGTGATATTATCAAATTGAATAAGAAAATGCCTTATAAAATAACAGAGTTAAGATGTACAGTTGTGGTAAAATAAGAAAGGATAAATCTAATTTAAGCATACATACATAACCTCTGCAAAATGAATATAGGGGCTGAGATAATGTTATTAAAACTGGAAACATAACATCTTTGTCATTCTTATTACTGAAGGAACAGTTACCTTGGATTGTACCATTACTTAAACCACTTTATAGACTACAGACAATCATTTCACTAACAAAACAGTGGCCGGAAATGTCTGTCACTTTTCCATCAGACCCTGCATCCCTCCAGACTAATGCAGTCGTTCGTCAGTTTAAATAAAGTATAGTTTAGTAATAATACACATCAGTGTATCATAATAAATAGCATTTAGTCTGATTAAAGGATATTAATGAAGTGTTGCAGGGTTCTGCAGAAGGAATGGCCCCGTAACAACATTGTAGAGGGACAGGTGAGATATGTATGCTTCTTTCTGGATGACACAAACATCTGCAAGAGGGTAGATATGTGTGTAATAGGATAGAAAGTACGGACATGTAATAATACAAATGGTCAGACTTATCACGGCTATCACTCATGGGATGTAATGAGAATTAGTGAGTCTAAGGAATGAATACCCAGCGGAAGAGAAGACGAGTGCGGTGAGTCGCTATAACAAGCAAAGGCTATCTGTAAAGTGATGGGGCAACACTGACAAAACAGAAGTAATCATTCTTCTGTGCAGATATTCTGCAAGATGTATGGATCATCTGTATGCTGTTCTGAAGAATCCCTCTTCACAGACATGCAGCCAGAAAAGACAGATGGCTGCTATGTGATGTCATGTCTACAATACAACAAATAAGGAGAGGGGCTATTGTATTTGTATGTCTTAGGAGAGAGAATGTAGGAGGAATGTGAGGGAACTGTTTAAGTATTTGGGTGGATCTACAAAACCTGTACCATTCCCCAGAATGAGGAGAACATGAAAGTAAGGAAACAGACTATGAGGATGGGAAAGTCTGGAGGAGAAGTAAGTCTAAGCTTGTTTTCCCTTTTCTATTATTGAATAATTGTAGATCCATTTAACAATCTTGTAGTTGGAGTAATAAAACATTACAGTGGCATTTGCAAATACCTGAGTTAGGTGAGATAGAATTTGGTTAAAATAAGCCATTACTTGTTTTGAAAGAATATCTAAATCAGCAGGTAAAAAGCATGTAGACTGGGAGGTCCAAATGTTTTTTGCATGTTTTCAGCAATTTTATTTCTGTGTAAAATTTAATCCTGATCCATACTAAGAACAGCTTAGGAAACTAAAGACATTAAGATTTACAGCTGTGCTCTGATAAGAAAATAGCAAGCAGGAGAAAATTCCGGATACTAAACACAGGTACTCTTATTTTCTCTCCAGGCTTGCTTAGCTTATCTTCCCAACAAATGTACACACAAAGCTTATATGCTGCACTCAGGAAATCATGTGTTGCATTTAATGAGATCAAATAATTAGACACAGCTGATGGTCTAATTCACTGAAATGAATATGCTCATATGGAGAGGTGTAGCAGTACTGACTATCATTGTATCTCTGAATCACATGCATACAAACGTTTGTTCTCTTCTGCCATCAAAGTCAAAATGTTTGCATGCCATGGAGTGCAGAAATTAAGCTCCAAATTCAGGAAGTCAACTTCCTTAAGTACCTTTTTGCCCTATTAAGCTCTAGTTTTGAGCTAGACAATAACAGGGTTCCTATTATAACCTTGAACATGTAAAAGTTCGAATGTCACATGGTCAACACCATATGATTGAACTTTTACTAGTTCGAAGGTTAAAACAAATGGCTCCGTACAGCACAGAATGGAAAGATTTCCCTTTTCTGCACTGAAGTGCGATCTCAGAATTGGTATATTTAAGTAGCAGGGGTGTGGGGGGTAGGGAGGCTTGCCCCCCTGTTCAGAGCATTTAGGTAAGTTTTTCTTTTTTTTATTTTTTTATTATATAATCGATGTTTCAAACATTGCTCATATGGTGTTGATCATATGAGGTTCGAATTTTTGAAACTTCGAGTATATAACATAGACCCGTACACACAGACTGGAATATAGTTACAATGCTCTTGCATTACAATAGGCCTGTGCACCACACTAAGTTGACTCTTTCCACAGATAGACATTCACAGTGACTGGCATGTACCTGGAGTGATGTTGCAATACTGCAGCTCTATGTACGGGGCTGGCTTTAAGTGAAATAGTACTGTAGGTAAAGGGCTCCATGGTGCCCACCACTGCCTACTGTCCTCCCTCCCAGTACCAGGGATGTAGCCAGGAATTTTCAAATTATACACACTGGATCCATTTTGCACCACCTCCCCCATAAAAGGCATAGGTCAGTCAATCAGTCATTCCACAGCATCACGGTACAGAGCCATTCCACCACCCCAACAGTAAAAGTTATAGCTAACATGCTGCCCTTATAGTATACATTCTCCTAATAGCATTGTTTTTTTTTTGGGGAGGGTTGTGGTACAATAACTTGCTCATATCACAAAGACTGGCTTTTGGTTACAGTGCTGTTTTGTAACAAGGGTCTGTGCAGCAATTTGCAGACTTGGCTTGCAATGCACTACTATGACAAGCCTCATCATGCATCATGATAGCCAGTCCCAAAGAGGTCCACTCACACATATGCTGATGGTCAGTTCCCCTGTGTGCCATGTAATGGACAGTTGCATAGGTCCAGTCACACAAATGCATATATGCAACACTAGTAAGAACCTGTACCACAACATGGCTACCAGATGCAGAGGTCTACTCATAACAGTCACATCCTTTCTGTACACTCATCCAAGCTGGTTATCAAAAAACACTATTCTTATTTACTACACCACAACCAGAGTTAACAACTAGTATAACAAACTGACCAGTTTATATGTTAGTAGTTAAACTAATCCAAGCTGTCCGAGTTCTGGATGTATCTTAACACTATTTTACTCAAACAGTAGCCTGATTTAAAAAAAATCCAGCATCCTTCTCACAAATACTTGTATTAATCCTACAAAGACACAAATTAATTACTGCACAAACTGAGCGGATGGCAGCAGGTCACTTTCACTAACAAATACCACCCCACACAAGAAGAAGTTACAAACACTTTCTTGACTGTGTACATCCCAGATATCTGATTGTGGTAAAAATAATGGTTACATTAATGTATTTTTGTCAAACACAAACAGTAAATATTGCTTGCATTCCAGCTTGCTTCACATAAATGGGCAATAGTCCTGCAAAGCCAGAATTACAACAGAAAACAGCAGGACAAATAATTTCATTCAGAGATAGCCCCATTATCCACTGCCCAAACACAGTAACTGGTTTGACCCTGTCAATTTAAAAAAACAATGGTTATTGGTTACATTAATATATTTTGTTTTACAGAAACAGTAGTCACATGTTGTATTCCAGTTTAATTCATTCATTTACCAATTAGTCCCTCAAAACCAGAAGTAAATAACAAACAGGGCAGCCAATCATTTCATCCACAAAAAGTGCACTTGTCCTGCAAAACCAGATTAGTTACTGAGTATATGAGAAGAGAACTGGTTACTTTCATCCAGAGGCAGCCCCCATCCACAACCAGTGGTTGTATGCTTTAGATATCAAATTGTGATAAAAATGATAGCTGTGTAATCCATTTCAGCTATGCTCTACACAGACAGTAGCTACACATTAAAATATTCCAAGTGGGTTACACAAATCACATTAGTCCCCCAAAATAGTGAACAAATAGAAGTAGTTAGTCATTTTCCTCCACAGAGAGCTAGACTGAATGTCAGATATCCAACTCTCATTAAAAAGAAATAAAAAAATAAAGGCAACAGAGTGATGCATTCAAATAACTGTTAACTCAGCCTTCTGTATCCAAAGTCTAACAGTGTGGAATAAGTGGGCAAAATATGAAAACTTACTTTCAGCTTCAACTGGAAAGTTTACAGAATAGCTAATAGTTGTTCCTTCCTATATACAATAAGTTCTTTTGATGAATGAATGTGATTCAGTAGTATTTGCCATGGGTATTTACTAATCCAACCAAAAAATGAAAACAATGGATGTGTGACTGTCCCTTTCAAAGATGAACAGAGTGGAACATGGACAAATGAGGAATATTCAGCGATACATGTCAACTTCTTTGCTCAAGATTTCTAGACATAGCCAAAAATAATTGGGGGGAGAAAAGTCCCCAAGATCAGGGACAATTTTTAAATATTGCTTTTTTTCACTTAAAAAAGTTAATAGAAAAACAGGTTTTACATCAACATGTATTTCCCAAACAATAAGAAGCATGAAATTCTGTTGTCTGACATTACTGGCTGACTGTAACCCTCGGTGATTTACCAGAAAATCAAAACTTTTACAAGAGATAAGCAAACATCTGAAGCAAAATCATCCCTGAAAAAGCTAAAACATGTCTGACGTTTGTGAGCATCTACTGTTTTTAAAATCCCAGGTAAGTGCTGTGATTAGTCATTTTTGGCTGCCAATCTCTAATGCTTTCCTCGTGTTCATTCACTGGTTACCTAGTTATCAATAGGTTAAAGCACATAATCAGGGCATGAGCAATCATTTTCGCCTTTTTCCCCTAACCAACAGCAGCTTTCACAGGGCACCCACTCAGTCATGAATGAACAGGTCCTGCTGCCGCAGGCATCACATTAGCCTATCAAACACTGTGATGCCTACTGACACTTTTATGGCAAATAGGGCCGTGTGCATAACTAACTGTGTGGGGGAGGTACATGTGTATATGTCCCTTTGTGGATTATTACCTTGTCACAGTGAAGGAGCTTGTGTGTCTCAGTGAAACTATAAGCTATGCAGTGTAGGACCACTCAATACTAGCAGGTCATGACAGACAGAGTACACTAAATATGGTCCACTGGAGAAGGTAATAGTAATTTACTCCAACTTTTTTGCCAAGAAAACACTATGGACAAAAACAACCAGAGACATGCCAAAAAGACACTAGAAGATGAGACCTTCAGATCCAGTGGTGTCCAGCACACTACTGGAGATGAGCAGATGACAAGTACAAATAGTACTAGAGGTTATTTCACTGATAGATTAAATCAGAGAGGACATACATTTTCTAAGGTGTTCATTGATGCAAGGAAAGTCCAATGTTGCAAAGAATTAGTCATAGTAAACATTCTCTTTCGGCAGCCCAAGAGATAGCTTTACACATGGATATCACCAGATGGTCACTACCAAAATTAGATTGCGTATATACTTTGCAGTCACAGATGGAAAAGCTCTACACAGTCAGCAAAACAAGACCTGGAGCTCACTGTTGCTCAGAACCATCAGCTTGTCATTGCAATGTTTGGAATCAAATTGAAGAAAACAAGAAAAGCTTGCAGGCCAGCTAGATGTAATTTATTTATTTATTTATTTCCAGTTTGATAACCAGGGAAGTCCACTGGGCTCGAAAACCCATTTTCAGTGGAGGCCCGGGGAGAAAAGCTCCATGATAATACAATGAAATAATACATTGCACACAAAAACACAAGCATACATTGATGATAATACATTGTAGACAAAAACACAGCAGAAAGACTGTAAACTAATACATTATACACAAAAACACTCTGAGTTCTAATAGCACAATATTTTAACAATTTTTCCAAAATGAAGTACATTAGGCAGTATACATAAGACAATCTTGTTTTTATGCAACTGTAATGTTAAGTGAAGTAGGAAAGAAAAAGGAAAATATAGAATGAGTTTGAATGCAAGAGCAGGAAAGCATAGGAGAAGCGAAGGAGAAGGAAAAAGTTTAAAGGAGAAGAGAGGTCAGGAGGAAGATAGCAGAAGAACAGATACAGTAGTGTTCATTTTATGATAGAGTCCAGACGAACACCTTAAGAAAAAGGCAAAAAGATTCAAATGTGAGACTAAGCATACAGGTGGGCAGAGGGATGAGAGCACTAAAAGGAAGTAGAGGGTTTAGTCAGGGAGGGGGGAGGAGATAAGAGGAAGAGGGAGGGGAGCTAAGGACCGAGTCTGAAGAAGGGGAACCAGGGGGGGAGAAAGGAACTAGGATGAAATAAGATCTAGGTAGGAAGTATACAATTACATTTCCAATTTTGGGAAAGGTGAGAATGGAGAAGAGATTTGAACTGTTCATAGCTTGTAGTGACTCTTAGGAGGGAAGGAAGCGAGTTCCATTTTTTTGCTGTAGTGTAAGAAAGTAGGAGTTGGCCAGGGGGTCGTTTGGGTCTGTACACAGAAATAAGATTTTGGTGGCTAGATCTTAGGGGCCTTGGAGGAGTATATATGGTCAAGCTATTGGATAATGCAGGGCAAGCAGTGGGGTTAAAAATTAGTTTGTGTGCAGTAGTAAGTTGGAGGAAATCGAGTTGATTAGGGAGTTCTAGCCATTGGAGACTACGGAGGCAGATGCAATGGTGTGTAGAATGGGGGGAGTTAGTAGCGAATTTGGCAATTTTATAGTAGCAACTTTCAAGTTTTGAGGAGATAGAAGTGGTGAGATTAGATAGAATAGGGGCACCATACAGTAGAGAAGGGAGAAGGTAGGTAGTGGCGAGTTTGTTTTGAAGATGGAGTAAGAAAGTTTGCATTTCTATAGAGCATACCGAGTTTCTGATGAGTTTTTTTTATGTTTAGTTGAATATGATTATTAAATTTCAGGTGTTCATCAATGGTAACTCCGAGTAGTTTAGCACAACTAACAACTTCTATTGAGGACTGTGAGAGGCTGGAGATTATGAAGGAAGACTTGTCCAGAGTCATTGCTTTTGAGGGGGAGAAGAGAATGATGTGGGATTTGTTGGCATTAAGGGAAAGATGATTTTGAAGCATCCAATTTTCTGTGGTTGTGAAGGCCAATTGGGTTTTGGCTTGGAGCTCGGGAAGGCTAGGGGCAGAGCAGATAACAGTGGAGTCATCTGCATATTGTACTATTTGAGAATGAGGAATTGAAGAGTGGAGATCATTGATAAAAATGTTAAAGAGCAGAGGCCCGAGAATAGAACCCTGAGGGACTCCAGTAGGGGTAGGTAGGAATTTTGAGGTACCAGTATTCCATTTCACAGCTTGGGATCTATCAGCGAGATAGCTTCTGAACCAAGAAAGAGAGTTGTGGGAGAGATTGAGGTTAGAGAGGTGGTTGAGAAGGAGAGAGTGGGATATTGTGTTGAAGGCCTTAGAAAGGTCAAGAAGAACAGTGGAGACAATATTTCCAGAGTCACGTGCTTGGTTGACAATTTCTAGGAAGGAATGAAGAGCAGTTATGGTACTGTGGCCAGGTCGGAACCCATGTTGAGTAGGAGTGAGGAGATGGTTATTGAGGAGGTGGGGCATGAGTTGCTGGTGGATACATTTTTCAAGTATTTTTGAAATTGGAGAAAGAATAGCTATTGGTCAGAAGTTAGAGACGGTATTATTTTTGCCTCCTTTATGGAGGGGCAGAATGTGGGCTGCTCGCCAAAGTTTGGGAACATAAGATTCTTGGGTGGATCTGTTTATGAGAATGCTGATAGGTATGGCAATGCCATCTGCTGCGAGCTTGAGAAAGAGTAATGGGATGTTGTCAGGGGCATTTGAGCATGGTTTGAGTTTGAAGAGAAGTTGTTTGATACTGGTGGTAGACACGGGTTGTAGAATGAAAGTGGGAGGAGGGTTAAGAGAGTTGGAGTGAGGGATGGATGAAGAAGAAGGCTTTGGGTTAGGGGTATGGGTGGAAGTGGAGAAGGATTTAGTCAGTTGAGCTATGGAGCCAGTAAAAAAGGAGTTAAAGAGAGTTGCGATTTCAGTGTCAGTCTTATTATTGTCTGGACAGGGATTGGATTTTGTACCTGGATGTAAGAGTGAATTGATAGAATTCCAGAATTTTTTGGGATTGTTAGTGAGGGTAGACTGAAGTTTGTTGTAGTATGATTTCTTATCTTTCATAATAAGTTTTTTAGCAAGATTGTGGAGTTGCTTAAATTGCAGTAAAGAGGCTGAGTTTTTATTTTTATTATATAGTTTCCAAGTTTTGTCCCTTTGTCGCATTAGAGTTTTAGTGTCTTTAGTTAGCCAAGGGGCAGAGTTGAACTTTATTCTTTTGTACGGGGGGGGGGCTTGGGAATCTAGGATTTTAAGGAAGGTAGTATTGAAGAGTTCTAGTGCTTCATCTAGGGGGAGAGTGTTTAGTGAATCCCAGTTTGTTAGTTTAAGGGTTTCAGAGAATACTGAAGGGTTGAAATTAGTTAGGTTACGAGAGTGGACATAATGTTGTTGGTGTGGGAGCTGTTGGGTTTTTCGGTCAATAAAGGCTGGGAGATGATCACTTAATGAGTCTGGTAAGGTACCAGAGTTGGAGATATTGTCAGGGTGGCTGACTACAATCCAGTCCAAGATGGACCCAGGAGGGTTAGTTTTGTTAGGTCTGGTAATGTTGTTTATTAGTTGAGTAAAGTTATAAAGATAGATAGATTGAGAGGGAGTATTATTATTAATTATATTCCAATCAATATTTACATCACCTAGAATGATAGTCTCCTGTTTAATGTTTGAAGCCCAACAGAGAATATTTTCAAGGGTGGAGATGTTGTCTCCGGGAGGGATATAGATGGTTATTATACAGATACTTTTGAAGTTGTTTATTTTGAGGATTCCTATGACTAGTTCTGCAATATTAAAGTTAGGAATGGTATTTTGGTAAGGGCTGAGATTTAGCAGGCAGTTGTAGACTAAGGCTACACCACCTCCTTTTTTGTTTTGGCGATCGGACCTGAGTGCTTGGTAGCCAGGTGGTAAGATTTCAGAGTTAGTAGTTTGGGGTTTTAGCCAGGTTTCTGTTACTCCAACTATGTCAGGTTCAGTAACATTTAGCCAGGCATGGAAGTTTGTTATTTTGTTATTAATGCCCTGGGTATTGATGGTAATAAATTTAAGGCATTTATGATTGTGTCTATTTGTGGAGGTAGTGGGAGAGAGAATGTTAGTTGGTGTAGGCCCAGGGTTAGGATGGACATCTCCTGCACGGGCAAGACAAGATAAAGGATAGAGGAGTTGAGACTTAGAATTGAGGAGTAAAGTAAGAGGGAGATGTAATTTAAATTTGAAAGAGGGAGACTTTATGTAAATTGTATGGAGTTTTAGTTTAAAGTAATGAAATGGATTTGATAGAAGGAGGGAGGGGGATATAAAATAAAAATGGAGGGTTGGAGGTTGTGGATAGGAAATAGTGGAGGGAGAGTGGAGTGGAAAAGAGGCGGGTAGTGTGGTATAGGAATAGGAAGATGCATTATACAGAGTGGAAAGAAAGAAAAGCCATGTAAATGAGGTGAGGTAGTGTGGAAGAGGCATGGAAGAGTAGGGTAGGATAGATATTAGAAGAGTGGGTTGGGGTCGGCTGTGAAGTTTAGAGATATAAGGCGAGGATGTATGAGAGAGAGCAGCTAGGAAAGGGAGTGAGAGGGAGAGGGAGAGGGGTGGTTTAAAGAGAATCCTCTAGGCGGGGGAGGAGCAATGAGATGGGATAGGTAGAGTGCAATAGGGGAGGGGACAGGAAGGGACTATAAATATAGATGCACTGGGGGTGGGTGGGATTTGGGGGTAGGGTAGGGGAGCGGAGTGAGCCCGCAGGGCAAACGGAGCGGGTAGAAACCACCAGGGGAGATAAGAAAGGAGACAATCAAGAAAAGCAGATACGTAAAGTAAAATAGGTATTTAACTAGCTAGAAGAGAAGGATAGAAACCAGAGTGTACCAGATAGATGAATAGTGTAAGGTAAAATTAAGTCAGTATAAAAGCATACAGTGGGAGCAGAAGAGAAAGGGTAGAGAGAAGAAGAAAAGGTAAGTTACAGATAAAAAATAGTAGAGTTATATGGGATATAGATGGACAATAAGGTAGAGTAGAAGTTACAGGAGAAAAGGAAAAACCAAGTACCAGCTATGAAGTGAGACAAGGGCTGATTTGGGCCAGAAAAAGTAGGAGAAAGAAAGCCGAGGTGGGGGGGCACCTACAGTGCAGTGAAAGTAAGCAGGAGGGAGAAGGGATAAAAATGCACTAGGACAGTAGAGAGGTAAAGGGGAGTAGAAATAAATGGCAGGGAGAGAGCTGTTAACACTGGGGGAGGGGGGCTGAGAAAGGGTGGAACTGGCTGCTGGAGACTGAGGCACAGGCTAACTAAAAACTCTTATAGGAAGACCCACTAAGAGCCCAAATATGTCAGTATTACAGCGCTCGAACCTACTTTCCGTTCCTAGAGTAGACTGATACTTTATGAGGTTTGAGGCAGACCGAGTTGCAGTCACTTTAGGCTGACCAGGTCCGATAGTCACCAGATGGGAGGAAGTTAGGAATAAGAGTCTGTAGAGCTATTAGCTTTGGGGAGAAGGAAGGCAAGAGGAGAAAAAGGAAAAGGAATCAAAGTTAGCACATAAATCTTGTCTGAGGTTCAAATAATCAAATAATCAACATTACGCATATATATCTTATTTGAGATTCAAATCTCAGCTCAGATGTAAGCTCAGCATTATTCCATGTGAATATGTAATGAAGGTAAGTAAGAGATTTAAGGGATTCCAAAGGATGGATCGAGTCCTTGAGCTGTGGACAAAAGATTTTATGATATTGTCCAGGAGATAGCGACAACATTATTGCAAATAGAACAAAGGTCAAACATACAAAATGGTTATCTGTTGAGGTTTTAAAAGTGGTTGGGGAAAAAGAACAAAGGACAATGGAAATAGGAAAATATATCAAACTGTTTCAGAGAATCACAGGAAGAGATAAGGATGCATAGTGTAAAGAGCTGTAAGGTGATAATAAAACTGAGAAGATATAATATCTATTCAGAATGATTGATGATATTAAAGGAAACCTCCAGGTAAAAACTGGCATGGGGAAAGATACAAAAAAATGGAAAGGACCAGTACCATTAGCTGTCAGCTGCTCTTGTCAATCCCCTATCCCACAAAGAAAAGCAGTCCTCAAATATAGCTGAAGACCAAAACATTCATGAGCTATTGCAAGGAACTTTGCTGCACTGTAAGGAACTCTTTGCTACACTTCATAAAACTAACATAACAGTACAAGTATCAATCATGGCCTCAGTCTTCTATAGAGGCATATCAGGAGCCAAACGCTACTTACACTAACAAAGCAATTATGCCCCCAAGGGCATCCACCCACCCCTCCTCTTGTGGGTCTATATTACAGAATCGAAGACACTGTTCTTTCAATGCGTAATAGTCGAACCTAAAACATCGAAAACACATAACTGCGAATGGCCACGTCTGCAAATTTTGTCCTAGGGAAAAAATTTGCGAGGCCGTAAATCAACAAAACACACTTCCAAATCCTAATCAAAAGCCTGTAGGAGACAGAATACAGGGATAGGGCCTTGAGGCGGTCTGCATTGGACATTTTACTTATGCCCTGCATTCTTTTAGTGAGGAACCTCTGTGAAAAATTCAATTGTTAGATATGCCTGATTAGATAAATACCAAAACGGGACATTGTACTCAATGATATGTCTGATGAATGCCGAATACAGTGGAACAATGACTTCCTTTGACGTAGATGCCATACCTTTATTTATAAGTTGCGCAACATAGAATGATTTCCTCATCACTGTAGACACATGATGGTCAAAGGCTAGATTACTATCTATGTGTGTCCCTAAGTCCCTGACTACTGGGTCAACTTTAAGGGGCGTGTTGTCAATATGATAGTTACCTGGGATGGATGACTTCCCAAAGGATACTATTATGCATTTCTTGGCATTTAGTTTTAGTCCATGGCTCTGACACCAGTTGTTTGTCTGTGTCAGCCCCTCCAAGAGAACATTTGTGTCAGTGGGAGATTCAGTGACGGCTCGTAATTTGCAATCATCTGCAAATTTCGTCAGCCAGAGACCACTGACATTGGCCTTGACTTCTGAGAAGTAAATGGCAAAAAGGAGCTGTCCAAGGACTAATCCCTGTGGGACTCACTTGCGACTGACTTGTTTGTAGAGGTGGACTCCCCAATTCTAACTTCCTGGGTCCTGTTTGTGAGCCAGTTGGCTATCCACCAGGTGACATATGGGTTTGTACCTAACCTCTTGAGTTTGTCAGCAATGCCTTGGCCAGGTCAAGGTAGGCAGTGTGAACAAATTTGCTGTCATCCATTGCTTTGGTGGCCTTCTCAAAGAAGTCCACCAGGTTGAGTGGGCATGATCTGCCCTTGATGAAACCAAACTGGGTTGGGTCCAGTGTCTGGAAGTTTACTATATCTTTGTTGATCATCTCCATGATAATTCTTTCCATAGCTTTACATATAAGACTGGTGAGACTTATGGGTCTGTAGTTTCCAGGGTGTGTAGATAACCCACTCTTGTGCAGTGGGAGGAATGTTGTCTTTCTACATTCATAAGACATGAAGCCTGTTTGGAGGTTACAGTAATCAGTAATTCCAGAGGCCCCAATAGATCACATTTCATGCTATTTAAAAGGCATCCTCTGGTCTGATATGTTTGTTCTTAGTATTGAACTCAGTGGAATTGTTATTTAAAAAATATCAATAAAGAGAAAAAAAAAAGGCATCCTGGGATATTGTCTGGGCCCACTGATGCAGTGTTCTTGGTCTTAAAGCGAGCATTAAGGACCTGTTCCTTACTGATAGCATAGGATCATAGGTTCATAGGTGTCTACTAGGCTAATGGCCCTGGAGCCTTACCAAAGTCTAGCCCCAAAAAATTGCCTAGGCACTGTGCCACCCGATGTTAGTTCACAGTGCCTCTATCCAGTAGGGCAACTGGAGTGATCCTTGGGATGAACTTTCTGTTACCATCCACTCATCAAGATTTCTCTTGAAGAGGGCCAGCAAGGTGCTCTGCTTGACATGAATGGGAAGCTTATTCCAGAGTATGGGCAGTCTTTGGGAGATGAACCTGTCCCTCCAGCATGTTCTGTTAATTGTGGTAATGAGGTTGTGATCTGTGGAGCGTCTGGCATGGGAGGATTGGGATTTCTTTAGGTGTAGCATTTGAAGTAGGGCTGGGTCAGACATGGCTTTGTAAGTCAAGCAGAGAGCACCTCTAAGTAGATGATAAGAGACAGAGAGCAGCTGAAGTTTCTTGAGTCTGCCCATGTAGGACATGTTTAAGGCCTTGGATCCTTTTTGTGAGGTACTTTTGTGGCCTCTCCAGCTGTTGTAGATGTCTGGTCAGGTACATGCCAAATGGGGCATTATATTCGATGATTGGTCTAATGAGAGATGAGTACAGAGGAACGATGACCTCTTTCTTCCTGGATGCGAAACCTTTGGTTATAAGATGTGCCACGCTAAGGACTTTCTGACCACAGTGGCAATGTGGTGGTCAAAGGTGAGGTGGGTGTCAACCTGAATGCCCAGATCACTTATGGCCCCTTCAGTGTTCAGTGGGCTCCCATCAACATGGTAATTTGTGGGAACTGAGTTTTTAACAAAGGAGATGATAACGCATTTTTTGGTGTTAAGCTTCAGGTCATGGTTCTGACACCAGGCATTGGTCTCAGAGAGGCCCTTTTGTAGGATGTCTGCATCACTTAGGGAGTTGATAATAACTCCTAGCTTGCAGTCATCAGTGAACTTGGTCAGCCAGAGTCCTTCTGTGTTGACCTGGACTTCTGAGAAGTAGATTCCAAACAGGAGAGGGCCCAGGACCAAGCCCTGTGGGACTCCGCTCGTGAATGGTCGACAGTCTGACTTGGAATCTGCAACTTTCACTCTGTGGGTCCTGTCTGTGAGCCAATTTGCAACCCGCTTAGTGATGTAAGGATTGATGCCTAGTTTGGTGAATTTATCAATGATACCTGAGTGGTGAATCGTATCAAAGGCCTTGGCCAGGTCGAGGTAGGCTGTATGCACTGCCTTACCCTCATCCACAGCTTTGGTGACTGCCTTGAAGAAGTCAACCAGGTTCAGCAGGCAGGATCTCCACTTGACAAAGCCAAACTGTGTGGGGTCAAGAGTTTGGAGATTGCCTATATTTTTTTGTTAAGCAGGTCCATGATGATGCGCTCCATAGCTTTGCATACCAGACTCATCAGGCTAATGGGGCAATAGTCCCAAGGGTAAGGCTCCAGGGCCATGTCAGACTCTAAACCAGTTACAAGTGGCATCCCACAAGGCTCAGTGCTGGGACCTCTCTTGTTCAGTATATATATTTCTCTGAGGTACAGGCTAACACGGGAGGACTATGGCTGACCAAGTTCGCAGATGACTGCAAACTGAGTGCCATAACTGACTCGCCAACAGACACAAGCATCCTCCAAAAGGGTTTCACAGAGATGGATAACTGGTGCCACTGCCATGGCCTAAAGCTAAGTGCCAAAAAGTGCATAGTCATCCCCTTTGGGAAAAACAAAGTGCCCACAAATTACCACATAGGTGGTAATCCATTAAGTACGGAAGAAGTAATTAGGGATTTGGGGACCCAAGTAGACAGCAATCTCTCCTTTGGCAATCACGTTGCCAAAGTGGTTAGAAAGACCTTCAATATAGCCCACCTTATCATGAAAGGGTTCACATCTAGATCAAGAGAGGTCATTGTGCCCCTCTACTCATCCCTCATCAGGCCCATAATTGAATACAATGCCCCATTTGGGATGTACCATACCCAACACCTGCAGCAACTGGAAAGACCCCAAAAGTACCTCACCAAGAGGATCAAGGGACTCAAACAGATGCCCTACACAGTTAGGCTAAAGAAACTCCAGCTCTACTCAGTTGCTTACCACCTACTCAGAGGCGACCTGTGCCTGACGTATAAAGCCATGTCCAAACCAGAATTAATGGACATGCTCCACCTCAGGAAATCCAAATCCCTTAGAGCTACATGCTCCAGGAACTTAAACCTCAGCACAGAAATAAATAGGACATGTTGGAGGGACAGATTCATATCCCAGAGGCTCCCCTCACTCTGGAACAAAATCCCAATCCATGTTAGGCAGAGCCCCTCAATGACCCTCATTGGATGGGAGATCGTAGATTTACCCCTGAGATCTCTTCTGTGTCCCCACTAGACAGAGGCACAGTAAACTAACCTTAAAAGGGCTATCTTCTGTGACCTACTATACAGCGGCACAGTCAACTAATCTAAAAGGGTGGCAAAAGCCAAACACACTCTGTCTAGGCTTGTGGATGCCCTAGGGCAGATAGCCTAGTATCAACCTATGAACCTATAAACCTATGTAGTTGCTCCCCTTTTATGGAGCGGAATGACTGTAGCAGTGCATCATTCATTAGGGACATAGCCTGAGGTAAGGCTGTGATTGAACAGGGCACACAGATGTGGTGCCAGTTTGTTTTGTAGCTCATGTAGGATGCAGCCAGGGATATTATCAGGTCCCATGGATGCTGTATTCTTGGCTTTGGACACTGCAGCTTTTACCTGTGCCACAGAAATGGTGGGTACCAGGCTTTCTTCTGGTATTGTGATAGGGCCCTTTGGGGGGAGGTGTAAAGTTGGCACTGAATCTGTTGGCCAGTATGTTGGCTATATCTGTTGGCTCAGTATAGAAGGTGCCATTTTGCAATAACTCAAAGCAAATTTGGGTATTGCCTTTGAGGTTTCTGATATAGCTATAGAAGGCTTTGTGGTTATTTTTGGTGTCAGCCACAATTCTGCCTTCATAGCTGGCTTTAGAGGATTTGATAAGGGATCTCAGCTTTTTGTTGAGACTGATAAGGGAGGTTTTACAGTCTTGTAATTTCATTTTTTTCTGCAACAGTTTCCTCCTTCTGTTGTAGAGTTTATTGATGGCTGGGGACCACCAGATTGGCTTTCTTTTTTGGAGGAGAGCATCTTAGTTCTATTCGGTATGGCAAGTCGATGCATCTGTGTACATGCTCCTACAGTGCACTGGTGTATGATTCGCCAGTCATGCAGCTATTTTCCATTGGCATGGGTGCCAAGAAGTTAGCCACCTCTGTTTTTAGGAGCCCAAAGTCGGCTTTAGAGACGTTTTTCAGGGTTGTCACATTAGTGGGGGTTGTAGATGAGATGGAGATCTCCATGGTGATCAGTTTGTGGTCGGATTTAACCAGGGAGGAATTGACTATAGGTGTGGGGAGAGTTATATTTGCCATTAATGTATGTTTAAGATCATACAACCTAGGTTCCAGCAATATATGGACCACGTACTGACAAAATGTACAAGCTGGTTTTACAAGGGGAAGAGACACCAGAGATAAAGCTGCCAAAATATGCCAAAGAATAGACAAAGCAAGGAAGTTCCAGAAAAATATCTACCTCAGTTATATTGAGTACTTTAAAACTTGACTGTGTAGATCATAATAGATTATCAGGTCCTTTAAGGAATAGGGATACTGTGTCATTTTATTTGTCTCCTGGAGAATCTATATGCAAATTAGTAAGAAATAAAGAAAAAGATGTTAGCTTCTTAGATAATGAATTTTAGCTAAATGATTTGGCATTTCCTATTCATGTCAATTAATTGTTATCAAACTTAACTATCAAACTACAGGGAAGGAATCAGCTGTTCATCAAACTGTGTGAACATGTTACATTCACTCAAAGATCAAAACACTACAGAAGCCTTTGGTCATAAAGAAAGATATTCAGTTTTTTAACAATATATGAAAGGTCTACTGAGACAGCGAATTAAAAAAATAATGTATGACAATAGTAATGCTTCATCATCTTGCCTGTTCTGGTGGGGTACATGAATAAAGACCTGACTATAGCCTGGGTGACCTATATTTATTTAGTAGCTCAGGCTAGTGCAAACAGGAATGAGGGGTATACTCATTCTGAGGGGAGAGTGCATGCATGCATGGGTCTATGTGGCCTGACCACTGCAGATCCATGGTGGAGGCTGGGAATGCACTGAGAAGGTGCTGCCCAAAGCTATGGCTGAGTTGCATGCTGGGGCTTGCATGCCAAGCCATGAATCTTATTGCATGCCACCCCCTGGAATGGTATAAGCACTGCACTGGGGAGGATTAGGCCTTAGGAGAAAACCAATCCCCAGCAGCAGTAGGATACTGCCCCAGAACCCTCACTCTCTTTAGTCCATGGTTGGCTAAGTTGGATTCTGTAGATGAGGTGGACAAGGAGATGCCATGGGAGCACTTGATGATTAACTCTGGATGAGATAAACAGTAGGAAAAGTAGTAATGTTTATTGCAGAATACAAAGAATTCCAACATGTCATAATAAGACAAAGATCTTTGGATTCCTACTTGGAAATGAGCCTTGTGGTTTTCCTGATCGTATGGAGCTGGAGCTCTATATGTTTGAAAATAAAAGTGGAGCTTGGAGCTTTTACAGTTCACGATCTTTTGAATTTCCTGTTTAAGTTTACTGTACATTTAATGGGAAAGGAAAGTGGAGGATATGGATGTTATATAGGGAAATGTTATGAAAGATCACAAACCAGCTGATTTAGATAAAGTGATATATGGAACTGGAATGACCATAGAATCATGACTGGGTTATTTGTACTTGTCCAAGTGTTAAACAGGCAGTTTATGACCAGCACCTGCACTTATCTCCTAGCTGGAAGGAGTGAGTGTTAGAAGTGTAGAGAGAAACAGTCAGATTACCTGCACGTTTACTAAATGTAGAGCGATAACAGGACTGTGGAGAAAAATGGCTGTATTGCAAGAGAAGGTCTATATGTGGAATGTAAGCAATACATTGCAGTTTTGCGTTTTTGGGATTGATGATGGGAAGAAATTGTGGCTGACAATAGACTAGATGTAACTAATGCCAATGGCTGAATAGAGGAAAGGGAAAATACCATGGAAATGGAATGTGGTATTCCTGATGTGGAAATGAATTCTAAATTAACAGCAATTTAGTTAACATGTACATATAGATACGTGCACACACATACACGTATGCACAGTTATATATAGTATACATATAATTTATATATATATATATATATATATATATATACATAAATATATATATGTGTGTGTGTGTGTGTGTGTGTGTGTGTGTGTGTGTGTGTGTGTGTGTGTGTGTGTGTGTGTGTGTTTTTGGAAAACATGTCCTGTTTTGAGAAGCTTCTCTCCTAAACAGATGAAGTAAAAAGTGACTCACTGATGCATATCTCAATTGCTAGTATAAACACAGAACATTTGTGCAAGAAAAAAAAACGATGACAGCTCTACCTACTGATATGATGTATTAGAGATGTAGGCATCTGATGGCAGCTTCGACTGTACTTGTGCTAATGTTCATAGGTTGCCTTATGCATACTTACTATTAGGTTGGCGGATCTCCTTTTCATGACTTTTACTTAGGATATAAATCATTTTACATAGATGAAAAGTCCTTTTAACTGGAATTGCACAGTTATGGCAACATCACTAAACTAAAAATATAGGACAGCCCTCTCCTAATTGATTCAGGTAATATTATGCCACTATCTTAACAAATCACTTTGATTACTAGGTTACAGTGTGGGAAGTACTGAAACTAAAGCACAGCGTATGCGTTTCATTTTTTACACTTACTTTGTAGGACAATACCTAATACTGGTACTAAGAATACCACAGAAACAGAGTAGGCCAAGCAGGAAAATTAGATTTACTCTCAGGAATCTGCCCTGGAGGCTATCTGTAGAAAATCTAGAACTGCAGTTAATTTAGTCACAAAATGTATTAGGATAGATAAACCATTTCGGTGTATTTGAACTTGTATTATCAGAGGAAGCAAATGAGTTTGTTAATTGCAATTTGTAAAGTAACAGGACACCTCAACACGCTTTTAACCAGGTCTGTTTTACCAGACCACTATGGATATAATTTTTAAGAAGGTGAAATGGAAATGATGTATTTGGTTTAAACCATGACTCATCAATGCAGCAAATATTTAGGTCATGACTTTCTATAAAGGCTGTAAGTTAACTAGTTAGTTACAATTACTTCCAGCATTTAATAATACAAAGATAATGTATGTTGAAAAGAACTATTAATGATTGTTACACAGCAGGGACCAAGGTTTGATTCAGCATCTCCTGCAGAGCACAACAGTAGTAAGGCAAGTAGTAGAAGTAATGCAGAACAGAGGTGTATAATTCTTACTCTGGTAGGGAGTATAAGAAATGACAACAGTTTAATAGTATGCGTTATGTTTCTAGAAGAGTGAATTGCTCATATGTAGACTGCTACCTAGGCATAGCGGGTTACACTGTCCCTTAACTTTCTATTAGATAGAAAGATGGTTAAAGAATGACTAGTAATATGTTCTGCTTACTGTGATTAAGAGTTCATGTCCATTAGAGAGGAATGGATGGGAAAGGCTTACAGACTGCCAGTGTCGGTGTGTTGAAACTTTATAAACAGGCTGGGTAAGGAAGAAGTTATGGGTGTGAAAAGTAGGGAGAAGGTAAACATCACTATAGGGATGCCAAGCAATGGGATCATCATGATTTAACCTTTGAGAGAAAATGACTGGTGATATGTGGGTGTGGTTATAGAAGGCAGCAGCTATTAAGTTATAAATACCCAAGTGGGGATTCATAGTGTGGGCCACATAAGGCTGTTTCGCCTATCAAAGGAAAAAGTTCACCCAGATGTGAAGTATCACCTTTCCTTTATCTCTCACGCTGCTGCTGGCTCAGTTTTAAACCTACTCTCCAAGCTTTGCTTCCTGCCCAGTGGCAGCCCGAGCTGTGGAAGTAACAGATCTCTCGGTCTGAATTTTGGGACTGGTAACAGAATTACTACGTTATAGCAACCAGTATCCTAGACTGTTTTCTTATTATTATTTTAGTTAGTGCTTGTAGCCCCCACTGTCGACGTGTTTTGCACCCAGTAATATTAGAAAAGGGCAGCACAAATTGTTAAGTGTAGGAGGCAGCAGTTTGATGATGTCACACATTTGCTTCCTACTACTTTATTTTCTGTGTTGGGAGATTTAGCCCAGGAAGTTACAGCCACCTCATAATGGGGCTTTCCTTTGCTGACCTGCAGGTGATTCTCTTCTTACTGTCTATGACTGTCTAAATGATGGTCTGTCCTGGTTGCCCTTGGTCTAGTTGTGGGGAAGAAAAGTGCCAGTTGCCGGGAGGGAACTGATAGTCAACAGTAAGTGGGAGTAAAAGCCTGAAAAAGATAAGAAAAAAAAAGAAAAAATATTTAAAGCCTACAAAAAAATCAAAATCTATCCATATTAATTATTGTATCAAAAAGATCAGCAAAAACCTAAAAGGTTCCACAAGGAAGATCAGATTAGAACATGCATGAAAATTAGTATCCAAATCCAAGGATAATCATAAATCCATCTTTTATGTCATCAGATGATTAAGAACTGACGCTCAGCAGTGCTCTAAAAATTAATTCATAACTCCCTTGAAACCAAAAAATACATGCATATAAATTTAGTGCCAACTTCACGACAGAAAGTTATTCCTGCCTGTATCATTGTATTAAACTTTATTCTTCCTAAATTGCTACTATATACTATGAGTCATCATACTATATTCCTAAGCTGTTGTCTATATTTGTACAGTTGTGGAGTTTTGTCTCTTCTGAAGGTGGACACTTTCCCGGTAAACAAATGCAAATAAATAACTAAATAAATAGTCATTGAATCTCCTGTTACTAATCTTCTGTCCCTTTATTCCCTCATGATTATTATAGAATATTTCTTAAATGCACTCTGTAAAGATAAAATTACCACCTCTCTAGAACCCAACAATATACCTAGCTGCTTAATTAATAGTACCAAACATACCCTCTCGAACAGTGGCCAGGTAATTTGAAGTAATTTGCTATATCACATTCGACTTAAAGAACTATATATGTGTGCGCATGTGTGTGTGTGTGTGTGTGTGTGTGTGTGTGTGTGTGTGTGTGTGTGTGCGTGCGTGCATGCGTGCGTGTGTGTGTGTGTGTGTGTGTGTGTGTGTGTGTGTGTGTGTGTGTGCGTGCGTGCATGTGTGCATTTGTGTGTGTCTGTGTTCCTTTTGATGCACCAACATGTCATTTGGCTGGATGCCATGTTAAAGTGCTGTATGCAGTAGGTGATTATTAACATGAATGCTTATTAGTGCACTGCTGTTTCATGGACTTATGAATGTCTTGTGTTGTTTGCTGTTAGGTCACAGTTGTTTTTGTGTCTTTCGGCTTTTCCCGGTTAGGGGTCGCCACAGCGGAACTCCGGTCCACTAATGATTGGCAGTAGAGTTTTACGTGCTGGCTTGCCGGGCCTAATGCACAACCTTCAACGAAGGAACGCCCATTCATGCATGTCGCCACACAGAAGATGCTCTAACTGAGAATCGAATGGGCAACATCTAACTGTTAGGTCACATTTGTGTAACAGTGAATTTAGTATATGTATGTACATGGGTATAGGGCATGTACCACACTGGGAGCATGGTGTTGCAACCCCCAACATTTGGCCATGCTATTTGTACTCATGTTTGTGTGACAACAGCTATATATAATGCAAAACCAAATGAATCTATACTGTGTCATGACAACAATGCAATTACCTGTACAACTGATACTACTGACAAGTGTATTAATAACAAATGCACATGCTGAGTTACCACAAAATATTGCTGATATCAATGGCAACTGATGAAAGCATTCACTTGTCACCCTTCATTTCTTTAACAGCAAAACAGTCCAGGAGAGAAAAGTAAACAATGTCTGTGATAATTTACATTGACTAGCGAATAATTTATTAAAGATGCTATTACAGTAAGCATATTAAGCTTATTTTCTTCTAGAAATCACCAGGATTCAATGTTTTTCATCGAGCTGTAAGATAACGTGGAAACCTTTAATGCATTATCTGGGCTATGAACTCTGCCCTTAAGTGAAATGGTATAATCATTGTTTAGCTCACTGCAAACAAATGTTAATAAAAAGGCTAAAATAAAGCATTGTATGCGTGACTTTATTTTATATAAATATATGCATTTTTTATTATGTGACCATTTATTACAGAAAACAAGTCTTGTAAGTTTAACATTTCACCTTCAGCAGTAAAGTACACGACTGAAGCATAGGCTTCATTAGCATTTTATTTTGTTGAATCACGTGCTGAGCATCTGAGAAATGAAAGAAATTTACCGCAGTTTTTAAGCAGTCGCCTTGTACTATATTATATCAACATATAATGACTCTACAGTAGCACAACTAGGTAGAGATTTTTTGTGGTTATTGTAAATCAAGGTTCAGCACTGGACTGTGTTACTCTTTGTTGCAAATTTGAATGCAACAACTTGTCTGCCAGTTAATTTTGTAAGTGAATGGGTGAATATATTTCATTGAAAGCAGTGAGAAACTAGACCAGTCTGTAAGTTAACAATATCAACAAAGCATGCAATAATAGTTCATCATTTTATGTATGTTTACTATCATATAACTGTTAATTGTGCTCTTGCTATTATAAAAGACAGCATGACCAGACAGAGTGTAAGCTAGTGTACGAATGAGAGAAATTAGGATACAACACTGGACAAAATGGTAATGTGTTTATAATAGCTGGTACTATAATTTCTGGGCTTGCACTGACATTACTTGATTTGGCTTAGTGAAGTTGTAGTGCAAGTGACTTTATTTAAAACTATTGGGTTATACCGTGCAGTTCGTACTGCTGTTATTTAAATTTAATCATGTGACCTGTGTGCTGCTATTTAAATCCTGGTTTATTAAGTGATTGTGATTAATCAATTGAATGAGCTGCTATCTGTTGAGAAACCGTGGTCTACTTTGTCACTGAGACGTGTATTTAAGTTGATGTTTCAGAAATGTATTGGCAGTAGAAAGTGCTGGACTTGTCGTTCTTTTTCACATTTAATTGGTTCCATGCACCTTAAGTTCCATGCAGCCCTCTGTTTTTTGGTATATGTATGTATATATACACATATATATATATATATATATATATATATATATATATATTTATATACATATTGGCTATTTGATTTTTGGTATATATATATTTGTGTGTGTGTGTGTGTGTGTGTGTGTGTGTATGTATATATATATATATATATATATATATATATATATATATATATATATATACATATATCTATACATATATCTATACATATATATATATATATATATATATATATATATATATATATATATATATATATATATATAGGTTCATAGGTAGGTACTAGGCTATTGGCCCTAGGGCCTATATAAGCCTAGCCAAAAAGGTACCCTGGCTTTTGCCACCCAAGAAAATTATTTTCCTGTGCCCCTGTCGAGCAGAGCCACAGAAATGATCCCCAGGGTGAATTTCCTATTTCTCATCCAATCATCAAGATTTTTCTTGAAGAGTGCTAATGAGGAGCTCTATTTGACATAGATAGGTAGTCTGTTCCAGAGTATGGGAAGTCTCGGGGACAGCAATCTATCCCTCCAGCATGTTCTGTTTATTGTGGTGACAAGGTTTAGGTCCCTACAGCGTGTAGCTCGGAGGTATTGGGATTTCTCTAAGTGGAGCATGTCCAACAACTCTGGATTTGACATAGCTTTGTATGTTAGGCAGAGATCGCCTCTGAGTAAGCGATATGCGGTGGAGTAAAGCTGGAGTTTTTTGATATGGTCTGCATAGGGCATCTGATTGAGGCCAATAATCCTCTTTCTGAGGTATTTCTGTGGCCTCTCCAGTTGGTGTAGATGTCTTGTGAGGTACATACCAAAAGGGGTGCTGTACTCTATAATGGGTCTAATAAGTGATGAGTAGAAGGAAACAATGACCTCTTTTTTTCTGGATGAGAAACCTTTTGTGATGGGGTGTGCCACGTGGAAGGATTTCCTGACCACTGTGGCAATGTGATTATCAAAGGAGAGACTAATGTCCACCTGTGTCCCAAGGTCTCTTATCACACTTTCAGTGTTAAGCAGACTACCACCTATGTAGTAGTTCATGGGTACAGAGTTTTTACCAAAGGGGATGACAATGCACTTTTTGGCATTGAGCTTCAGGCCATAGCTTTGACACCAGGCATCTGTCTCAGTGATGCCCTTTTGTAGGATGTCCACATCATTAGGAGTTTCGATTATGGCTCCTGGTTTGCAGTCATCTGCAAACTTCATTAGCCAAAGACATTCTGTGTTAGCCTGTACTTCAGAGACATAGATACCAAACAGGAGAGGACCCAGGACTGAACCCTGTGGTACTCCACTTGTCACTGGTCTGAAGTCTGATTTGGAGTCTGCTACTTTCACAGTGTGGGTTCTGTCCATGAGCCAATTGGCAACCCATCTTGTGACATAGGGATGTATACCTAGTTTAGTGAGTTTATCTATAATTCCAGAGTGGGGGATGGTGTTGAAAGCCTTGGCGAGATCTAGGTAGGCTATGTGAACCACCTTACCCTCATCTATGGCTTTGGTGACTGCTTCAAAGAAGTCTATCAGGTTTAGGAGACATGATCTGCCTTTTACAAACCCGAACTGGGTGGGGTCCAGAGTTTGGAGATTACCAGTGTCTTTGTTCATGAGTTCCATGATGATGCGTTCCATGGCCTTGTAGACCAGGCTCATCAGGCTAATGGGGCGGTAGTTCCCAGGGTCCATCATGGCTCCCCCTTTGTTGAGTGGGATAACCGTCGCGGTGCACCATTCAGTGGGCACAACGCCTGAAGTGAGGCTATGACTGAACATGGTACTTAGGTGGGGTGCCAGTTCATTCTGTAGTTCATGTAGAACTCAGCCTGGGATATTGTTAGGTCCTATGGATGCTGTGTTCTTGGCTTTGGAGAGTGTGTTTTTTACCCATGCAGCCGTGATTACAGGAACTTTGCATTCTTCCGGTATAAAGATGGGCCCTCTAGGGGGTGAGAGGGGGGTAAAGTTAGCACTGAACCTGCCAGGATGTTGGCAATATCAGTTGGTTCTGTATATTTAGTGCCATTGTGCTGTAACTCAGAGCAGATCTGAGTGTTGCCATTGAGATTATTGACATAGCTATAGAATGCTTTGTGGTTGTCTTTAGAGTCAGTGGTAATTTTGTTTTCGTAACTAGCTTTGGAGGATTTTATGATTGATCTCATCTTCTTACTGAGGCTGACCAGGGAGCTCCTCCAGTCATGGGATTTTACTCTTTTTTGCAGCAGTTTCTTTCTTCTGTTGTAGAGTTTGTTTATGGAAGAGGACCACCAGTTTGGCTTCCTTCTTTTAGAGGATAGCATCTTGGTTCTGTTAGGGATAGCACAATCCATGCACTCATGTAAGTGCTTATAAAGTGCATTTGTGTAGGATTCAGCAGTCATACCTCTATTGTCCGTCTGCATGGGTGTCATGAAGTTTGCCACTTCTGTCTTAAGACATGTGAAGTTGGCTTTGGAGATGTTTTTTACTTTGGTTTCCCTAATGGGGGGTGGGGGCGGGATGTGGATGTCTAGGGTGATTAGCTTGTGATTGGATCTGACCAACAAGGAAGTGACCTCTGGTGTGGAACACCGGTCACCCATGCTGGTAGTGACCAGGTCTAGGATATTGCTGCCCCTGGTGGGGGTGTGAATAAGTTGATCCAAGGCGTTGGAATTTATGAATTCCAGAAAACGTTGAGCAAAACAGTTGGTACATGAGTAGTTTTCCCAATTAATGGTGGGGTAGTTGAAATCGCCTGTTATTAGGGTTTTGGGTTGTACCCTAATATTTTCCAGTATATCAAGAAATGAGGAATGGGAATCCTGGGGCATGGTGGGGGGTCTGTAGCAAGCTACAATTTGGATTGCGATCTTGCCCATAGTTAGTTGCACTTGGATAATCTTGGGTGCATTATGCTGTGCAACTAGCCTGGAGGTGTGGATATCTTTAATGAATATGGATATGCCTCTGCCTTTAGTGCTTCAGTCTGGGTTAGGTGGCTGAAAGGTGTGGTATGAATTATAGCCTGGTAATGCAGGGGTGCTCTCTGGAGCTTTGAACCAGGTTTCAGTCACTGCACAGATGTCGGTGTTCTCCATTTTAAGGAGTGCCTTGAGTGAGTGCATTTTGAGTGAGCTATATATATATATATATATATATATATATATATATATATATATATATATATATATATATGTAACTCTACTTCTAATATTGGAAAGGCCATATCATCAAATTGTGAAAATCATGAAAGTAAAATCCCCGAATGACAAATTTTTCCCAGGGCAAGTAAACACTTGCCCAAGCTTCAACGAAACACACACTGGAGTAAATAAAACCTACCTAGGTTTTACTTGCCCTGGGAAAAATTCACTATTCAGGTATTTCATTTTCGTGATTTTCATCTCACAAAAAAGAAATTCAATGATATGGCAGCCATGCATTACAGTTTGTCAGAAATTCAGAATATCAAATGTCAAATGTTTTTATCGCCAGTATTTGTTTTTGAATACTAGTTTGGTGATAGAATGCTGACATTACTTTGTGGGAGGTTGCAGTACAGTGAGCAGTTGGAGTTATCCCTTTCCCTGTTGTTGCATAATCTCGAGCTGATAGATATAAGTAGCAGATGGTGTAGGGAATGCAGCCCTGCAAAAAAAATTCCAACACTTTGTGTTCAATAAAAATTTTGAGGCTCAAGGAGTTGTTCTTTCATGGATCTATATCTAACTCACATATATATATATATATATATATATATATATATATATATATATATATAGGTATATGTATGTAAATTGAAAAAATGAAACCATTGAATGGCAAGTGAATGGACACAAATGTTCCATCACCAACTGATAGAAAACAACAAACAAACAAACCAAAAACAAATTAAAACTTTATTTTTCAGGGTAGCAGGGAAAGAAGTGTGGTTCTTTGGTTTGTAAAAAGTGTGTAAGGCCAAGATTAGTTTAGAGAACCTGAATAGTTTATACCTATTTACAGTGTTGGAAATTCCTTTAATGTCTCAGTAAAATATCTTCATAATAAAAAATATCATCCATTATATTGGTAAGCTCATAATCATTCATTTACTCCTAAGGTTCACCATCAAGATTTAGACAGTACAAAAAAGAAATTTGGTTAAGACATCATTGCAGTACTAAACATATTGCATCTTTGAACTCTTTGAACTATGAACCTGGTGAACAGGTCATTTGGTCAAATGTTAAAAGTGGCTTACAGAGAGGGGGTAATTATTCTGTGCATTCTAATAGGTCTCAGCCGCCGACATGAATGGAGTCAAATATATTACAGGAACCCCACTAGGCTTGAAACAACAGATTACAGTCAAGAGAATTGAGAAGCAGAATAAAGCTTATGTAATGCAAAACATAAAATAGTTTGTGCCATGAGTCTTATATTTGAATGTATTCTATCAAACCAGTGTTGTATATATCTTCCTCTATTAGTCAATGCTACATATTTTGCAAGTTTCATTAATGCATTTTGTTCCTTTCATATCCTATGCCACTTCTACTTTACAATTTATGTATATTCTTATTTTTTATATGTTTACGTTTACAACCTGAAAATGGTCTGTGTGGATCATTGTTCTACCCCAGTTTACAAACTCATAACTAGCATAAAGACCATTTTATAACAGATGCAGCAAATTAATTATTGTGCCAAATACGTACAGCTAATAATAATCAGTGTTTATAATGAAACTGAGAAGATCAATTTTCACATTACGATCAATAGCCAATTTTCTCTTCACTGTCCTTATATTTTCAATGTCTTCTTCTTCTTCTCAGCTTTTTCCCTGTTAGGGGATCACCACAGCAGAACTCCAGTCTGCTAATGATTGGCAGTAGATTTTTATGGTGCCAAGTTGACAGTCTGACGCCCAACTTTCAGCAAACGCCCATTCACACATGTCTTTTGAACACCACTCTACCACGGGGAGGACATGCAGACTCCACACAGAAGGCACTCCAGCCGAGACTCGAACAGGAGAACCTCTTGCTGTGAGGTGACAAAGCTACCGCTGCACCACTGCGGCTTTCCATTTTCAATATGTCTACACAGAAAAATATATAACTTGCTATAAATGTTAACTAATGAACTTCAGGGACTTCTATCAACAGGGTTCCATCTCCTGAAAAATAAATCAATGGTTGAATATATAATTATTTATTATTTCAAAGGTCTGTTTAAGTGTACATTATGTGTAATTAGCACAACACAGTAAACTATAGGAAATTATTAAAATTAAATTATTGCATCGCTATCCATCACTGCAATTTCCTAATACAATTTGACTTAAATTACTAATTGTTCTAATTTATTTGAGTGCTGTAATAGCATTTTTTTCTTTTAAAATTCTTTAATTATTTGCAGCCGAAAATCGATTCTCTAAATCAGTATGCCGTTAATGATGTCCTAAAGCACAAGTATCTTGCACAGGGTACTAAATGTTATTTCAGGCAATACCTGATAACATTTGAGACCTGTGTTCCTCATGTCAAAAGTTGGATGATTTGCTAGCTATTATTATTTGCACTTGTACAATTGGCACAACTTGGAAAACTGTTGTTCTTTATATTAATGACAGGCTGATTAGATAAATAATATTAGGCAAAGTGCAAACAGAAAACAATTTAGGAAAGGAATTGTGCACTGTCAGGATCACTCACCCATCCCCCCATTCAAACACGATACTATTCATGACAACTTTGGAAATCAGAATACAAGTAGTCAGCAATCTGAGGATTCAGAGTATGTAGAATAAAAGAAAAAAACAAGAAGAAAGAAGAATTTTAAACAAATAACTAGGAAGAAAAAGAAATTGCTTGATGTCTTTAATGAAAAGAGACTATATTCTAATAATAACGCTGCTTTGCTATGTAACACACATATTACAGGGAATGATATCATTGTTCAGTCAGGGAAACATTCAGTCCACAGAAAATGGCATCATTGTTTTCAACAGAGAAGGTAGAAAAAAAGATGCAAATGGCAGGATAAAAGGAATAAATCAAAACTGAATTTGGAAGGACCAAAGAACATTATTGTAAGGAAAAAGAAGAGAAAGGCTGAAGTTGTCAACATGGCTAAAGCTGTGGATGTACAGAGACAGCTGGATGAGAAGTGTGTGCTTGCAAATGAAATAAGAAATGGAAATAGTGAGATTAATAAGACCAATGATGCTGAAGAGTAGACATTACTGAACTAGAAGTGGAAGGCTCTTCAGATCTGGTCAGAAATTATATTCAAGTAACGAGATTCGATTATTATAGGAACTGATACTTACATTTGCAGAGAGGATAATGAACATCAAATAATGTTATGCTTGTCAGGAGCAAAAATACAGGATATGAGAAGGGCCTTAGAATGCTTTAATGTAAGGAAGTATGGAGCTGTTTTTATTCATCTTGGTATAAATCATCTCATCTTCATGGGCTGTTATATGTTACATCCCTCTTAGATATCATACCTTGAACAGGTGTTAGGAGTTATTTGTCAAAAATCACATACAGACAGAAGAGTCAGGTCAGCATGAATGAAAATATTTTTGTGGGTTGTGTCTTCATGAAAAGATGGCCCTTTTTAAAAAGTACTATTGTGAAGAAAAGTAGAAAAGCCTAGTTTTGGGCGCGTGCATTTAGACAGGATAGTGTGCAATTGTTAAGACAAAGGAAGAGATTTTTTCAGCAGATATATTTCAATATTTGACTAACACAAGACATGATTCTTGCCAGGTCAGAAATGTAGCAGTTCACAGATAGCAGCATTTGATATATCTGTGCAGGTTGTTAATGCCTGGAACAATAGTAATAAAGTCTTATTATTGAAAAAGTTGGTACATTCCCACAAGTTTGATTCTGTTATTGCTTGTGAACATGCTTAAAGAACAATGACTGGACACCAGTTCTGCCAGGGTATACATGTTTTCCATTGTAAAAACATTCTAATAAAAATCAAGGTTGAGGTGTTATGACTGGGATTAAACATTTTTGAGACCTCTGATTATTACATGTTCAGTGATAATGCCAGTACTGTAGACTGTGTGACTGTGACAATAAAAAAAAGATGACCATGGAACAGGCAGTAATTGTTGGGAGTGCACAGACCAGAAAGTCAAGTGCTGATGACCTAGAGGATATTCATGAATTTCTTGCATGAAACACAGGAGGGAAAATAACAGTTACTGGGGGCTTAACTTTACCAGAACCAGACTGGAATAATATTGACTCAACAAAAATAGCAAGGAAATTATTTGCAACAAATGCTCAGGAACAACAATTGCTTTAGTTTGTAAAAAAAAAAAAATACCAGGGAACATAACATGCTAGACATTGTTTGTGTTCATAAGGAAATGACTGTTACTTTGTGATGCTTTGCTACCACTGATATGCAGTGATCATAGGGTCATAAAGGTTAAATTAGTGCTAAGTAATTCAGCCAAACTGAAATCTAAACCAGTGTACAGAAGCTTAATAACAGACTATATGGAAACAAAACAGTCATTATGTAAAACCATACCTCTCAAACTGGAAACATCAAAAATCTGGACAAGGCCCATGAAAAATAGGTACAAATCTATATGCTGATTAACATTAATTTGCATACATAATTACATAACCCACCCACTACAATGGAATTGTGGGATATCAACTTTGAAATGCAGACTGAAGAACAGACAACCAAAATATAGCACCTCTGGCCCCCTGCAGCCATTCCAATGTCCCATTACCTGGCAATTTCGCCCTATTTACCATAAACACTAATGTGTGCATACTGCTTTACTTCTACAATGATTATTTGGGATTTTATTTTTACATCTGCTAAACAAAGCAATACTGTCTCAATGACTTGGCATTAAAACTCTGCTCTTGAAACACATTCATTGAAATATCATTGAAACCCACACTACATCCAAAGAAAATGCATCTGGCCAGTGGTGAATAGAGATTACCTTTGGGCTGTTTTCAAATCATTGGCCACATTTATGTGTTCTTTTCTTTGATACAGCTTCCTGACTTTATTAAGTTATATTCCTTGTATAATACAACACACTTGTTAGAGCGCATTTTAAATTTATTGTTTGAACATTTTTCCAGTAGGCTGTGCGGAAGACAATGAAACAAAATGCATGAACCAATAATGACAAAACTGCCCAATTCAGAACATTTCCATCATAAGTCTACTTCCACACTCAAACTATAAACAGAATGATAGTAGTGTAAGCCATAGGCATCTTGCACAGCTTCTCGCACTTATTTTTAATTTCAGGATTTTTTTTGGGGGGGGGGGCAAAAGGTCAAAAACCAGGGACACATTTTAAACATTGCTTGTATAATTTTGGAAAGTTGCTAGAATAAAATGCTGTGTTACCACTATACATGTTACTGGCAAGTCTTGAATCCAGAACACTACACAATACAGTCAGTGCAACATACCACTATGCTAAATCAGCAGTTTAAACAATAGGAAGACTGTAACTTAATAGCTATCATTTAGTGAATTCAGTTCTCACTTCTCACCATAGCTCTCAACATCTTAGCACAAAAAACCTGGACAAACAACAAAGCCAATAATGAGGGAATACAAATTCTGTTGTCACCATAGCTCTTAACTCTTAGCACAAAAAAAAATTGGAGCAAAGCTGAGAAATGGTGGTGAAATGGTGGTGGCTAGAGACTTTAGTCTCTTTTTGCCCTATACCAAAGGTATAGGGTTTGAGCCTAAATACCTGTAGGCACCAGGTGTATTACACTGGGGATATTTTCACACACACACACACACACACACACACACACACACACACACACACACACACACACACACTGTATGCGACTTGCCGTTTTACATTATTGACCTTGTAGTACCAGTCATTTGAAGTAGGCACTAAGGAATTAACAGCATAGCACTGCAGTTTTACAAACAGATATATTGTTAGCCTTAGTCCACTTCCTGATCCTCAATAGATTGAAAAAAAAGAAACAGAAAGAAGCAGTGGGATATTCTCTTGTTAGTCACTGATACTATAGATCAATACATAAAATCAGTACTATTCAGAACCTCCTGCTGTTTTTGCTGATCTATCTATGCCTGTTTTCAGAAATTTACAATGGCGTGCACATGACATACAATAAGAGTGTTGTTAGCAGCTGGTTAACCCTCCAGCTGGGCTGCAGTCAGTACTTTATCCTTCTGTGCCAAAGGTGTGGCTGCTCCACTGACATTCTATCAAAGATTACAGTTAATTCTCCTATACATGTTTGTGTTAAGTGAAGCTAGCTATAAACTAAACAGTGTTATCAGCATTTGAGGTTATCCATCTGTAAACATCACTGCACCAATCAATACATTCAGTTTGTTCTAACATCAATATTCTTTGCTAACCTTAGCCATCATGTAATGTACAACCATTTAACTCTAGAATTTAAGCATGTACAGGTAATGAACCATGGCATGGCCTATCATATTTGCTGGACTTGTATCAAACTGCTAGAGAGATAAGATTAGTATCACTATGAATGCATTCTTAATATGGCCAACAATCACTAAAAAATGGTGGTAGATCTCTTAGACACTGCTCCCTATGCATATAGACCAACCTGCCTGTTAGTATAAGAAAATGTTCTGCCTTGGTAACTGAACTGCTTACTACAGTCAAATATAATATAAACCTCAATTTTATGCAGTCTCACATGATATGTTAAAACTCTAAGGAGTGTGAAATATCAGTTACCAAAATCCATTAAAGATTAAGAGAGTAAAATATGTAATCCTGTTTTGCCAGAATATCTGCTTTAAGTGCTGATAATGCATAGGCCATCATTACAATTTAGCAAAGTCATAAAATATGCATTAATGGCTGTATGTGAAGGACATCTCCTATGTGTACACACACACACACACACACACACACACACACACACACACACACACATGCACACACCCACACACACCCTTTGTTCCTTACCTAATCCAAAGTTATTTCCAAAACAGCAGCGGATTTACCATACAGCAGAAGATCCATTAAGTCGCTATGGCAGCAGCGTCAAAGCAAAGCCCTTCTCTCCGCTCGGCAGCAGCACCAAAGTTATTTTGGCTAGGCTAAAGCAAAGCCAGCAATTCTTCCCTTGGCAGCAACAGTTAGTTCAAATAAAAACACTTCCCACCTGCTTCTCTCGGCTTGGCGACAGCAACAGTTAGTTAAAACACTTCCCTGCCTGCTTCTTTCAGCAGCTACTGCTCTCAGCCAGCCGGAAATGATGACGTGAGCTCCTTGAGCTCAGTTCCGACTGGCTGGTAGTGCTGACGGAGCTGACGTCATCGTGCACGTGATGACGTCAACTCCGACAGCGCAAAAATTTAAAAAATAAAAAAACAAAAACAAAGAAATCGGAAATGAAGGGGTGCCACTCGGGAATCGTGGCACCCCTTCATTTGGACCCCAAAACTCGGTAAAAACCAAGTAATTTGGGACGGTTGGGAGGTCTGTGTAAAACTAATTGGAAAGATGCATTCAGTGGAAAAAAATCAGAATGTGAGAAATTTTGAAAGGGAAATTGAATACAAAAAATCTTAACATCAGGATCTAGGCACACAAGGTCAGGCAGATACATTTACATAGGAATAAAATACCTGAGATGAGAAACAAAAAAAAAATATAAGAAATGGAAACAAGGTCCAACTGTAACTTTGAAAATTGAAATAAACAAGTAGGACAGATGAATTAAACACAGTGCAACTCAAGATCAAGAATAATTTGATGAAAATGTAGATAGAGGAATTGAGTATAATAGGAAACCATTTTATAGATGGCTTGGACACTCTAAATTGGCCCTAGGTGTGAGTGCGTGCGAGCATGTGTGTGCCTTCTGTGGAAGGTTGCCTGCCGGGCTGGCAGCTCAACACCATAAAACTCCTCTGCCAATCATGAGCAGACAGGTGATCCACCGTGGTGACCCCTAACTGGGAAAAGCCGAAAGAAGAAGAAGAAGAAACCATTTTATAGATACATAAGATGTGGTAGGAGGAAGGATATTCAAACTGATAAACTGTGTGTAAATTCTAAAATGTATTCTCAAACATAGCAAGATTATAGATATATTTCCAAAATATTATCCAAAACTGTTTAGCTTCACAAAAGGGATGATAAATTGTTCCACTAACATCCAAGTAATGTCAAATACTGAAATTAAATTAGATCATATTGAAAAAGAACTACTGGGGTCTATATTAGATAATCGAACTTTCAAAAGTTTGAGTGTCATATGGTCGACACCATATGATCAAACTTTTAAAAGTTCGAAAAATCTAATAAAAAAAAATAAACTACACAAATAACCTACCTGAACGTTTTAAGAAGGGAGGCAAGCCCCCATGCACCCGACACATGGAGGGCTGTGCCCCCCACACCCTCACTGTTTAAATATACCAACTCCGTTTTCTGCACTACAGTGCAGAAAAGGGAAATCTTTCTATTCCGAGCTGTACAGACATCTCTGTTAAAACATTCGAACTTTCAAAAATTCAATCATATGGTATCGACCATATAACAGTCGAACTTTTGAAAGGTCAATCATTCAATATAGACCCGAACTACTCAAACTGGACCCAAACAAAGCACAGGGAAGAGACAGAATTAGTACTAATGACCTGCGAACATTTCAGCCTGAATGTACAGTACCATTCTATTTGTTGTTCACTAGGTCATTTATGCATGGGGAGAGTCTTCAAGATTGGAAACAGGCACTTGATAAACCTGTCTTAAAGTAAAATCTGAGCAGGACAAACCCAGAGTCATAAAGTCCAACATATTTACTTTCGTGTTGTGGAAAAATAATGGCGAAGGTTATTTTGGACAAATTATTGCCATAACTAGAAAGGTTAGGACTTGAAATCATATATCAGTATGTATATGTTGAAAATGTATCTATAATCACCTGTACCATGATGTTCTTCAACAATATAATAACAGCTATAAATGAAGAATTGTGCTATGATTTAATTTATATAGACTCAACTTCCCCATTTGATGGGGTCATTCACAAAATTCTGATCGATAAATTAGAACTAGATATTGATGTAATCTTGATAACAATGATAGCTGCATAGCTTATAAATACCACATGACAAGTGTCATACAGCAATTAGACAGGTGAAATTCTGGATCACAGTCAGGGTGTCCCACAGGGCTTCATCTTAGGCCCATAGTTATTTAGATTGTATCCCTCAGAGATATCTTTTTCATCTGAGGTGTTCTACAGTCTGTATGCCAATGACATGGAAATGGGTTAACTGCTTATGTGTTATAGACAGGGCATGATTGCAAAAGGGCTTTACTAAATTGACCACTTTAGGCACAGCATAATAATATGCTGATAAATACATCAAAACCTAATCATATGAGATTTGGGAGACATAGACTGAAGGGTGAATATTTAATACAGTTCAAAGTGATTGAAACTACAGGTTCATTTAAGGGCCTGGGCATATGGATAGATCAAAACTTGAGTTTTTTAATCCTATCAACCAGTTGGTTAATGATAGTTATAGAACTATAGGTTGTATAAAAGATTTATAAAATCTAGGAATTCAGTAGTGGCAAAATCATTGCTGGTAAGTTACACTATATGCAAACTAGAGTCTGGAATAACAACATGGAAACCTTATACGGTAAGCATGAGTAAACAGGGAAAAGTACAACGGAAATATACCAAAGGCATGCATGAATGTGAAAATTTAAGCTATTATGAAAGACTAAAATATCTGGACTTTTGGAACACTCCATATAACTGAACGTTCATAATCTGGAACACTTTTAACAGTGGCAGAAATTATCAAAACTCATTTGATTGCTTCTGCCAGTGTTAAGTCCAAAGATTGTGCACAGTGGGTATCAGGAAATTTGCCCTTTCCCTACTGCAGTTCAATCTCAGATATTATATAATTAGCAGAGGGTGTGGGGGTGCAGAGGGACTTGTTCTCCTGCTAAAAGTGTAAGTATGTTGGGTTTTTTTTTTCAGTGTTTTGGCTTTCAGTCTTTTGGGATCGATCTTTAGCCTTTTGAGATTTGTATACTTCCATTTTTAAAAGTACATCTAGACTTGCACAGTGTTTCATACAGGGCATTTAGAGATAATGAACTCTGGGAATGTTTGGGTTTTTTAAATAATAGTAGAGCATCATCAAACAACCTATGGAGAAGATTAGATAGAAATGCGAGATGTATTAGCTCTCTGAGACAGCAGCTGATGCAAGGAATAAACTAACAAATTTATTACAGCAATCACTACTTTAGATATTATTTTATGAACAGCTTGGACACTCATTATGGGCATGACTGTTGTGGTATATTGGCAGACTAGAATGGCATTAATGCCCATGCCTGAAATGTTTGTATTTATGTATGTATGTCTGTACTGTAGTTACACATACTGTTTATCTTCCTCTATGCAAAGCCAATCATTTCTGTATCTTTCATAAAAAATAAGTAAATATTATTTTTTAAGTAAATTGCCAGATATATCAACAGAAATATAAAATAAAATTTACATACAACATGCACCTTTTCTATTTCCAGCCAATGTGTGGTTCATGCAGTCCTGATTTTTTTTTCAGATGAAAGCCTGAAAATAAACTAAGAATTGAAAGGTTTTCTAAAGCATGGCCTTCACTAAACAGCAGAAACTGAATATCACAACTTTCATCTTTTTTTTTCAGTTACTAAAAATACCATTCCTTATACAAAATCACAAGATCCCTGTACTAAATTTAAAAGAAAATATAAAAGGTTATTTGGTATTCCTCCATGTATGCAGTGGTCTCGTGCAGTAAAAATGTAACAATGGAATCTGTGGCTTACACCTACAGATATGTTAAGAGATTAAGAAGGAAATGCAAGCCTTATAAGAGTGTCAGCTGGCAAGTCATAACAAAGTAAAAACAACACACAATGTGTCAGCCATTTTGCATTGCACAAAAGTAGCATGAGCAAAGTTTTACTAATTGTCTACATGAAGATAAATCTGTTTAAGAAGCTGTACATTATTAAATAACTGAAATAAGCCATTACAAATATTCTTTATCACTTACTGCATGGTATCTAGTATATGGAGATGGTCTATTCCAAATATAATTGGATAAATAATAGAAAAAGTCCTCCGGCCCCTCTGCTATAATTTTATAAAAGCCGGTGCTATTATATTTAATGGTCAAAAGCCGAAATGTATGCTTCTCTATTAGCAACTTTAAGTGAAAGAATTGTAAGTAGTAGAATGTAAAAGGCCATGCTTTTACTGTTATCTCAAATTTCATTATGGTTCTTCCATTGCTGTTACACTGTACTATACAGAAGTTAGACCGTAGCTGTACTCATTCATACGGCACAGCCTGGCACATAAATGGATGGCCTAAAAGTCCAGAACAGTCTGCACATAAATGAGAGGAGTTCTGAATGAATGAATATGGTATAAAAATCCAGCAGGTGAAGTCTGGAAAAGAAAAGAAGACATTTTTGCTGCATTTTCAAACCCAAGAAGTTGTTTGAAGTGAAGTTAAAAAAAACATGAAAAAGTAAATTTTTTTCTCCTGTTTTGATGCCAAGCTGTAACCAGATGTCTCACTTGATGAAATCAGATAAGCAATTTAAATGACTTGTCTAAATATTTTCTTAGTAGAATACTAGGCAAACTACCCTGAAGGGACATTTTAAGACTATCCAATACCCCAAAGTCAGAATCAAACCTTGTACCCTATGTTTATGAATTGAAGGCATTAAACATTTTGCCAAACACACCACAGTGGAGATGATGACATTTTCAGCATCCATATATTACAGCATAATCAGAGGTGCATTCTAGACTGAACACCCTGTGGATCAACTCCTAACTTTCAGATTTATATTCTATTATAATTGGAAAAGAAAGCTTATCCTAAAACTGGTAAGGAAATTGTTGTTGTCTAGCAACTGAAATTACTAAAACAAGTAGGAATTTATGACATCTTGAAAACTGATGCAAAAAAGTAAAGGTTTGCAGCACTCTCCCATTAACATTCTCTCACCTAAACAAAAAAAATAATAATAATTCAACTGACGGTAAATAAGGCTACAAACCAATGAAAAACTAATGGGATTTAAAGAGAGGCTGCACCCTGTAGATAGTGCTTGCAAATGTTTTAAAGAATTCTGCAGCAATCACACCAAATCTGATAGATCCGAACATAAGAATGGTAGGTTTGGGGATTTGTATTTCTTCATTAGATAATTCAAGAACATCAAAGGAAAGAGTAGAAGAATATAATAAACATATTAAAAATTTGAAGGGTACAGTGACTAATCAACGTTATGACCTTAGGATTCCTAACAAAGAAAATACCACTTTGGCATTTCTGAAGTATAACACAAAATGGCAGTATGAAAACTATGCAACATGAATGGATTGCAAAGAACATTTATATGTGACACTTTAAGTAATATGTAATACACACACACACACACACACACACACACACACACACACACACACACACACACACACACACACAAAAACAGTAAGAACAAAGAAAACAAAACAAAAACAAAAAAAAAATCTTGCTTTTTTCCCACTTTTCTGAGAGTTAAAAAAGTTCAGTTACAGGCTTGCTGTTCCTGAACTGTTTGAAAGTTTCTGTGAGGCCATTTTTGCTTGGGCTGAAGGAGGGTCTCTGTGTTTATCAGTGGCAGTGACTAACATTGAGCAGCTTCCTGCCCCGGAGAGGTGGTTACTGACTTGAAACTGTAGTTTTATTGGCCACTAGGGGTCATTTCCATAACTCCTTCATCTTCCTCTCTTAAAACCTAGTTGCCTCGTGGTTTGAGCGTCTTTTCAGGCTTGTTGGCTGTTGGTGAAGCACCCTCCAAGAGGAAAAACGCTGAGTGAAGAAGGGAGCCACTTTTGAGATTTTAAGTATTTTTCTCTGTTTATTTGCTAAGTTTTTCTGCATAGCTGCCTAGCTTGAGCATTTTCTGGCTTGTTAAACTTGATTTCTGTATTAGTAGCTGTATTTAGAGCACAACCAAAAGCTGTTTGCTGAATTTCCTGTTTGCACTTAATTTTAAATCGTTTTTTTCTTAAAACTTGCATATTTTCTGTCCTTGACCTAGCACTCTTGTGTGGGGTCATTTACTGCACTGTTATAACTTGATATTACTTGTGAACCTCTGCTATCTCTGTAAAAACAAAAACAAAAAAAAAATCTTGCTTTTTTCCCACTTTTCTGAGAGTTAAAAGAGTTCAGTTACAGGCTTGCTGTTCCTGAACTGTTTGAAAGTTTCTGTGAGGCCATTTTTGCTTGGGCTGAAGGAGGGTCTCTGTGTTTATCAGTGGCAGTGACTAACATTGAGCAGCTTCCCTGCCCCCCGGAGAGGTGGTTACTGACTTGAAACTGTAGTTTTATTGGCCACTAGGGGTCATTTCCATAACTCCTTCATTTGTCCTCGGAGGAGTGGTTTAGGGCAGTGACTTGTGGTTTGTTGGCCAATTTGTGTCATTTCCTGTCTTTTCCAGCCCCCTGCTATAAAGCACGCTTTAGTGCGATTTAGCCCGATTTAGCCCGATTTAGCCCGATTTAGCGCGGAGTTGCTACTGTTGCACACTAGGGCAGTGCCGGTTAAGCAGGTTTAAACTATTCGGGCTACCTAAAGTCCACTCTTCAAATTTTCCCTTAAAACTACCTTCCTCGAACTATACTACTGATCTAATCAGCGTATCCTATAATTAAAAAGATCATCTCTACTTGACTCCAAGTAGACTATTCTCTATCTGTTAAACGTAGCACTTGCTCCTACAGTACTTATTACCTTGATACGGCACTCTTGTCATAGATAGTACCCCAAAAAGGCAACCCCCATTTCTCGGTCACCCACGTCCCCCAGAATCTTTTTTAAAGTTTTTTTTGTCTATTCCTTCTAGCATGTCGAGGGATCAGTTGCTAGTGTCCTCTCCTGCTCAGCTGGTGAACCTGGGAATTTTGAGGCAATGTTACAATTGCCTCATGTACACAGACAACCCTCTCCTCCTCCCACAAAACACAAATACATGCGAGAGATGCAACTATACGGCCAAACTGGAGGCTGAGCTCTCTCAACATAGGACTGGCAAGACCAGTCAGGAGGAGAAGGTTACCACACACACTATAGACCCAGTCTCACATATTACCATTACAACCTCAAATCATACACATAAACACACAAAGACATACTCGGAGGCTCTGATCAAAAATCTACCAAAACAGCAGAGGCCACCAAAGCAGACACCTAAACAACCACCACCTCAGAACACAACACCTGCAACACATAGACCTCACAGTCAGAGTGTCAAACAGTCACAGCCCTTAAGGCCAAACACAATGCCAGACACACTAGTCATTGGTGACTCCATAGTCAGACACACTGACGTCCCGCTCACCAGACTGAGTAAGGAGAAGGTCACAGTAAGCTGCCTGTCGGGCGCTAGAATCCGTCACATAACGCAAGCACTCAGGTCTCTCAACAGCAGGTACAAATATGATTCAGCCATTGTCCACGCTGGTGTAAATGACCTGAGACGTACCTCCTTGGACTACATGAAAAGAGACATTGAGGAGCTCTCTGATTATGTAGCCCAGACAGGTATGACCCTGACTTTGAGCAGTATCCTACCTTCACCAAGAATGATGCCACAATACAGAGATAAGATGATCAGCTTTAACAATTGGCTTAAACACTGGTGTCATTCAAAGGGGATCCAGTGTCTGTCTGCCTGGGATGACATGCTGGACAAGCCACGCTGCTTCGCAAGGGACGGCTTGCACCTGTCACCCTGGGATTCCAGATATTGGCAAAGGCTCTTGCCACCCCATAGTGCCTTTTTAGGCAAGGCTCAAATTCTAAACCTACCACCCTAGAACACAAAAAGGAAAAACTAAGGGTAATGCTGCTCAATGCCAGAAGTCTAAATCTCAAAATGCACGCACTCGAGGCCCTTCTCAGTATGGAGAACATCGATGTCTGTGCTGTGACAGAAACCTGGTTCAAGGCTCCTGAGAGCACCCCAGCTATCAGGTTTTACCTCATATCATGCGTTCCGCCCCAAAATCTGGACAATACCAAGAAAGGAGGGGGTATCCATATTCATCAAGGACACCCACACCTCAAGACTGGTGGCAACGCGCGATGCATCGGAGACCATCCAGGTGCAATTAACCATAGGCAAGACTGCTCTGCAAATTGTAGCATGTTACAGGCCACCCTCACAAACTCAGGAACCTCACATGGCCTTCCTGAAAACACTAGAGGGATAAATGTATCACCAAACACCATCATACTAGGTGACTTCAATTACCCTAATATAGACTGGGAACACTACTCAAGCCCAAACACCCTAGCCCAAAAGTTCCTGGAATTCATAAACTCAAATGCCATGGAACAACTAGTCACCATCCCCACAAGAGGAGATAACATACTTGATCTCATCATCACGAACATGGGAGCACAATGTTCAACACCGGAGGTGTACCCCTCACTGGTGAGATCAGACCACAAACTAATCTCGCTGGAGGTCCTCATCCCACCCCCACCTGAAATAAAAAAGACCACAGTAAAGAACTTCTCAAAAGCCGACTTCACACTTCTAAAGACTAGTGTGGTCTCCTTTAAGGCCCGCGAGCTGGCGGAAAACAGTACTCAAGCCACTGAATCACTTACAAATGCCTTCTACCAGCACCTGCAGGACTGCATGGATAAGGCAATCCCAAGCAAAACAAAGACTCTTTGTACCAAAGGCAAGCGTCCAGTCTGGTGGACCCCAGCCATAAACAAACTCTACAACAAAAGGAGGAAGCTACTACAAGATAGAGCAAAATCCTTAAAAGGTAAGACACCCTTGATCACTATAAGTAAAAAACTAAGAGCTCTCATAAAATCATCCAAAGCAAATTTCGAGAGAAAAATAGCTAAAGACTCAAAAGACAATCATAACGCCTTCTTTAGCTATGTTAGAAACCTGGGAGGAAACTCCCAGATATGCTCAGAGCTAGTTCAAAATGATGTGAAGATTACTGATCCTACAGACATTGCCAACATACTGGCTGACAGGTTCAGTGCAAACTTCTCCCCCCCCCCCAAAAGGAGAGATATCTATACCAAATGATTGCAGCCCCCCAAACATCTCCAGCCCAAGTGAGAACTGCTCTCTCCAAAGCAAAAAACACAGCATCCATGGGACCTGATGGTGTCCCCGGCTGTGTGCTCCATGAACTCAATGAGGAATTAAACCCACAGCTAGGACAGCTGTTTAATCAAAGTCTTACCTCTGGATACGTACCCAGGAGTGGCGACTGCAACTGTGGTACCACTTCACAAAGGCGGTGCCTCCACCGACCCTGGAAATTACCGCCCATTAGCTTGACAAGCCTTATCTGCAAAGCCATGGAGAGGATCATAATGGACCTCATAAATAAAGACATAGGGAATTTGCAGACTTTGGATCCAACCCAGTTTGGCTTTGTCAAAGGCAGATCATGCCTTTTAAACTTGGTTGACTTTTTGAAACAGTCACCAAAGCCATTGATGAGGGAAAGGCAGTCCATACAGCCTACCTCGATCTGGCTAAGGCCTTCGATACAATACCCCATTCGGTATCATTGAAAAACTCATCAGCTTAAATGTCAACCCATACATCACAAGATGGGTTGCAAACTGGCTGAGTGACAGAACCCACAGGGTCAGAGCTGCTGGCGCCATGTCAGACTCAAAGCCTGTCACAAGTGGTGTCCCACAGGGCTCAGTCCTGGGCCCACTCTTGTTTGGCATCTACTTTTCCAAGTACAAGCAAACACAGGAGGGTTATGGCTGACAAAGTTTGCAGATGACTGCAAACTGGGCCATAGTAGAAAACACATCTGACACAGATATCCTTCAGAAGGGTCTCACAGAAACGGATAACTGGTGCCAGAGCCACGGCCTAAAGTTAAATGCCAAAAATGCATAGTCATACCCTTCGGGAAAAACAAGGTTACCCCTAGCTACCAAATAGGTGGCAATCCACTGAGCACAGAAGAAGTTATCAGGGACCTGGGGACCCAGGTTGATAGTAGTCTGTCATTCGACACCCATGTAGCTAAAGTAGTTAGGAAGACCTTCTACATTGCCCACCTTATCATGAAGGGATTCTCATCTAGATCAAGGGAGGTCATAGTCTCCCTTTACTCATCACTCATCAGACCAATGATTGAGTACAATGCCCCATTCGAATGTATCTGACCCGACACTTGCAGCAGCTGGAGAGGCCACAAAAGTTCCTCACCAAAAGGATAAAGGGTCTCAAAAATCTGTCCTATGCTGCCCGACTGAAAGAACTCCAGCTCTATTCAGTCGCACCGCTTGCTCAGAGGTGACCTTTGCCTAACATACAAGGCCATGTCAAACCCAGATTTGATGAATATGCTTCACCTCAAAAATCTAGATCCATCAGAGCCACAAGGGCAGGAGACTTAAACCTTGACACGGCTATTAATAGGACGTGCTGGAGGGATAGATTCATCACCCAAAGACTCCCTATGCTGTGGAACAAAATCCCGGTACATGTGAGGCAGAGCACCTCGCTGGCCTTGTTCAAGAGAAATCTTGACCAATGGATGGGAGATCGCAGATATACCCCAGGGATTACCTCAGTGTCACTGCTCGACAGAGGCACAGAAAATAATGGGTATAGTTCCCCATACTAAAGGGGTGGCGTAAGCCACAAAACGATGGGCTAGGCTTGTAAATGCCCTCGGGCAGATAGCCTAGTATGAACCTATGAACCTATGAACCTATTTGTTCAGAGACTCCATCTTCAGATATGAACTCAGCAATCTTATGGCTAAGATTATGAGTTACATCTTATTCACTGGGCTCAGCTTCAAAAGTGGCTGTAATAAGGAATTATCATCCATGTATATACCTCCCAGTAACAACATCCCTACCCTGAAACTGTTCCTTGTTTGGATCTCTCAAACCATCTCCTATGAAACCATCATTCTAGGTGATGTTAACATTGACTGGAACATTCTGTCCTCTATCTCCTCCACTGCAAGTATTAACTTATGTAGTTTTTCACAACTCATAACCTCCCCCACTTGTATGAACTGACAATCTAATATCAGTTCTACTCTTGACTGGATTCTTACCTTCCAATATCCGATCACTTCTCAATAAACTTAAACCCTGCTTCCCCTCTGCTGATAGCCCACAACCTATCTACATCAAGATAGCAGCCTCCTCCATTGCGTAACCAGTGTCCATACTTACCAGTCAGTCAATTCAGGAAAACCTTGCCCCTGACATCTGGAAAAAAATTTATGTTATACCCCTAAACAAAGGAGGAAACCCCACTGACCCCTCTAATTTTAGGCCCATTGCTATTCTAGCCCCCCCTTTCTAAAATTCTTGCAAACTGTATACATAAACAGCTCATTTCATATCTTACTCAAGAGAACCTCCTCACCCCCACGCAACATGGTTTCTGACCTCATGACAGCACTACTACTGCACATTTACTCATTCTATTTCTACATCTCTTGACAATAACAAATTAGTCTCATGCCTGTTCCTCGACCTCTCTAAAGCCTTTGACACTGTATCCTACAGCCTCCTTCTCTATAAACTAGCATACCTCAACCTCTGTAACTCTACTCTCAGCTGGTTCTCTACTAACCTATCTGATTGACTACAATCTGTTAAATGGCTCTCTGCAACTTCCCCACTCTTCTCCATTCAAACTGGGGTTTCCCAAGGCTCCATCCTGGGGCCCCTGTTATTCAATATCTTTACTAACAATCTCTACCAATCCTGCCCACACTCCACCCTTATACAATATGTTGATGACTCAGCTATCATCTCCACATCTGACAATCTTCCTCACCTACTCACCCTCAATCAAAAATCTCTGCACTCAGTTGAAAAATGGCTCACTACCAGTCAACTACTGCTTAACCCTAATAAAACTAAACTCCTACTCTTTCTTCCTAAATCTCTGCAACACCTCAGACCCTCCTTCTCTGTCTCCTCTCTAAATAACACTACTATCAAAGTTGAATCTCATACTAAACTCCTCAGGGTTTACATAGATGGCGACCTTAAATATGACATCCACATCAATAATTGTATTAAAAAGAAACACCAAAAGCTCAGTCTACTGTATAGGAACAAAAAATTCCTAACTCCAGAATCTAAATTGTCCTTAGCTCAAGCCTACCTACTCCCCACCCTACTATACACTCTCCCAATATTTACCAGCCTCCAAAAGAACCCATCTATTAAACTTGAACTCACAATAAAATAGTTAGATTCACCAGTAATTTCCCTTATCAATCACACCACTGCCTTTCCTTAAAAAACTTCACTGGCTTGAATTTCAGCATCAACTCCTCCTACCACAGCTCCATCTGACCCACTCTATCCTTCACCAACCCCTAGCCTGTCCATCTCTGACAACCCTTATCTCCCCCTATATTCCTAATCATGACCTACATAGCTCTAATCAACTCTTCCTGCAAATTTCCAAACCCAACAAACCCATTGCAAAATACTTTATAATCTCTCAGTCACCTCTGTTTGGAACAAACTTTCTCTCCACATCCACTCCCTTAACAACACAACCAGTTTTAAAATAGCATTAAAGGAATTTCTGCTTAACTCCTGTATCTGCTCCTGTAATGACCCCGCTTGGATGCTACCTCCTCTGCCTCTACCCTATTTCTCCTTTAACCTTTGCTGGTCTCTCATCTTATCTCCTATCTACTGAATAACATAACCTTTTGCTCAGACTATTCCTATACCACTTATTAGTCTCCTGTCATTTCATTTCATCTTCTGCCTTAGTCTACGCCTTAAGAACAAATGTATCTTGATTTATTTATTTTCATTATTTTTTTCTCTAGGCTTACTTTTTTAACTTAATTATGACAGGACTCTTAACCTGATTTCTGTGTGCCATAACTTCTCTTTAGTCCATGTCATTATATTTATTATTTTATGTTCCTTTCTTATAGCTATGTATTTCTCAAATATTGTATGATTTTTTTTTTATTCTAGCCATGTATAAGACAAAAACTTTATTCCTCCAATTGTTTAATACTCTCTGTATTTCTAACTTTTTTGCAATGGAGCTTTTCTCCTCTGGGCTCTGCTGAAAAAGGGCTGCTGCCCAGCCAAACTAACCTGATTAACAAATGTCAAATAAATAAATAAAGTATTCCCATAAATGTCCTATGACTGTAGAAAGGTTACAGAGTGATGGTAGGCACGCTGTTTGTGTGAGCCAACCTACCGACTGACCAACTAAGCAGATTTCAGAACACGCCTCAAAGCTAGGCTAGTTATTTATGTTTTGATGCTTTATAACCTCTTTTTTATTTTAGATCCTCCTACCTAAGAACCAGGTAACTGTTCTTCCTGTTCTCCTTGTTTGGAAATAGTAAGCATGGTATAATTTGGGAGATAGTACTTTTTATCTAAAGAGGTCGATTTAGGTGAATAATGACAGTCTTTATCCACTACTGTCAAACCCTAAACAATTAGTATACAATATGTGCACTTCATTGCAATCTGTTTAGTTGATATAGTGATATGTTTGCCACATAGACACAAGCTACATGGTTTGATTCTCACCTTTGGAAGGAATATTGGCTAGGCTTTAAATAGTCCACAAGGGCAGCTGGCCTAGTAACTAGCTATCAGCCTATAAATAATAAGTATTCTCAGGTATAGAACTTTAACAAGAATGTCAGTTTCACTGAAGAAACTGCAGCATGATTGCTATGTCTGTCAGCTTAAACTTGGGCAGTGAAACATTTACAAGAAGCCACTTCAGTTAGTTGGGTAAATAAGTTGCAAGAAAAGCTACTGGGAATTCTGTGCTGTTTGGCTCTAGGGGAAGCTTGTTTCACACTTTAGGTACATTTTTAACAAGGCTTCTTTTGATTGCATAAGTACAAATGGGGAGAGTCTCTGAAGAGTATAACTCGCTGCATTATAATGCATTTGTATGGTGTCAGAAGGAGGCAAATAAGGTTGTCTACTCTGCCCTTCAAGTACATTGAATGTTCTGACCGCCCCTTGCCCCATTAAATGAATTTAATGTTGTGACAGCCCTCATCCCCAGCTTTCTTTCAGTTCCCTTTCACCCCACTTCCTATGCCCTTTGGAATTCCTTTGTGAATTTTCTCACCACAACCTATTCTGGTACTTTATCCCATGAGTCTACAACCCTCTTTGTGAATCAGTAATTTGTGAGATCCAAGGCCTAGTTAGCCCTTCTGATTTGATTCATGTCCCTCTCATTGGACCATTGTACTTCCTGTATTCATAGGGTCAAAGGATATTACTAGGCTAGCAGCCCTAGAGCCTTTATAACCCTAGCCATGTTAATCCTGGGTTGCCCCAATTGTCCTTGGTTAGATGGACTTACTTTACAGATCAGCACTGACTACCCCTGTCCATGAGGGACATGCATTAGTCCTTCAGATCTGACTCCTGTCCTTCTCCTTCAAAATAACACTTTCACATCCTCCTGACATGATCTTGCATACCAATATCATGCCCTCCTGCCTTAATTGGTCTCAAGTGACAAGAACTCATGATCCTATATTCTATGGTCATATCCTTTCTTCTTTATCCCTTTGATCTTTCTGGTGATTTTCTTCTGGATTAATTTCAGCAGCTGGATATCCCTTCTCTTTGTATGGCCTCCAAATCTGCCCTCTGCACTCAAGGTGTGGTCTGACCAGTGCCCTGTAGAGTGGTAATGACCTTTTTGCTTCTGAGCCTTTCCCTTTGACTGTTGCCACTGACCTTCCTGGTAGGCCATGCTAGGCATTGTCTATATCTCCAGATCCTTTTTTTCCGGCTCTGCTACAATCAGTTCTAATCTTCCAGGCTAATACTTTACAGTAGGGCTCAGTGGGGACTACACTGCAGCAAGGGTTGACCAAAAAGTGCAAAAAACCTATGGAAAATAGTAGCAATAGACTTGTGGACTGTCCTCCTCTGACAGTTAATCAGCAATGTTTAACCCAAAGTAACACACCCCTCCACATAACCTCTAGAAACTTCCTAACTAACATACCCCCTCCTAATAAACAACATATAGGGACAAAACTGAATACCATACAGGGACAAAATTGGGTCGGATTGCACTGCTAGGTTTATAAAGGCCCTGATGGTCATTAGCCTGGTATATAACTATGAACCTACAAATTTAAGAGTAGGGGCATTGCTCATAGTTGGGGGTTTCCTTGAGGTTGAAGCCCTCCCTGTAAAGAAACTTAAGTGTTACAGAAAGTTTCAAGTTTTGCTCTTTATCTGACTAGTCACAGTTTCCTGTCACACTTTCTAATGATATAATGTTAATCACTACTGCATCACATTTTTTGTCATCTAGCCCATACATACAATTATAGATAAGTAGATAGACAGACAGATAGATAGATGGATAGATAGATAGATAGATAGATAGATAGATAGATAGATAGATAGATAGATAGATAGCAATGTGATGGGGTGTTAAATGGCCAAAGTAGAAGAAACCATGGAAAAGGTCATGCTGGGGTGCCATTAAAAGAGGCAATTGGGAGAACTGCTATAGACAGAGAGAGAAAGAAAGAAAGAAAAAAAGAAAGAAAGAAAGAAAGAAAGAAAGAAAGAAAGAAAGAAAGAAAGAAAGAAAGAAAGGAACTGCTATACAGTGAAAGGGAAATGAGAGAGAGAGAGAGAGAGAGGGAGAGAGGGAGTACTAAATTTGGGAATATTACAGATAGATAGCTAGAGAGAGAGAGCGTATATGTGCACTTAGGCCAAGGCATAAGAGAGAATGAGTTGGTCTGATGACTGAATAGCACTCAGGGAAGCTCACTTTTGGAGAAGAAACTGGAAAGGAAAAGAATCCAAGAGTGTGTGTGTGGGAGGGGGGAGGGGTAGTCAGTGAATACTGATCTGTATGGTTCCTGCAAGAATACTTGTGTAACCTGAGTGGTAAAAGTAGATATGCTTGGAAAATACGGTAAAAAAATAACTTTTATTCAGGATTTGAAGAGGTGTAGAACTGTGAGTTACTAACTTTTCAAAACTGGAAACAGAACTAAATCATTTTAATTATTTCAATTCTGCTTAAATATTTGAGTTCCTCCACATTCAGATCACCATAGACAAAATCCAGTACCATATCCCACCCAGCTATAGGTCACCCTCCATGTCCAAGAAGTGCATACTTGGACCTACTGAACACATTAACCATCCACTATACACTCTGTTCAATGGAGACATTAATTACCTGTCTATAGACTGGGAATCCTGCATGGCCTCAAAATAATCTACAGGCGCAGAGATTCTTGGACGTTATAAATACAAACTCTTGGTATATAGCTATGAGGATCTAGGACTATTGAACGAAAGTTCAGTAGTCCGAATCCACAATCATCAAACACACTTCAACAAAAGCGCTTTCACTGAAAAAGCGTTTTTGTTAAAGTGCACTACAAAAAAAAAAAAACAATAAATCTACTTTTATGCCCCCCTGCACCCCCCCATGTGGGGGGTTGTGCCCCTCACACCCCCCTACTTTAATATTTTCACTCTGAGATCGCACTACAGTGAGGAAAAGGGAATATTCCCTTATCCGCACCATAGTATGATCTCTGCAACAGTCATTCCCCCACGACTCCCTCTAGCTCCAGGCATACTTCCACAAAAGTGCTTTTTCGGTAAAAAACACTTTCGCGGAAGTATGCCCGGCTGTTTGTGCTTCTGTGAAAAGTTCCTTCAGGGATCAGTACTGATCCCAACTATGAACCTATGAATTTAAGAATAGGGGCATTGCTCATAGTTGGGGATTTGCCTGAGGTTGAAGCCCTCCCTATAAAGAAACTTAAGTGTTAGAGAAAGTTTTAAGTTACACTCTTTATCTGACCAGAAGAAGTAAGAACAGCACTAAGGAAAATGAAGTCAGGGAATGCAGCAGACTCAGATGAGGTTGCAGCAGATATGATAAAGATGCTGGATGAGATAAGGGAGAAATGGCTCCTGAGGGTACTCATAGCAGTGTGGAGAGAAAGGTGTATTCCAGATGACTGGAGAATAAGCATAATCATTCCAGTGTGCAAGAACAAAGGGGACATCTGCAACTGTGGGCAGTACAGAGGCATCAAACTCCATTAACATTGCATGAAAGTTCTGAAGAGGGTGATTGATTCCGCAGAGAAGTTGAATGTAAGATGGGAGATAAGCAGTTCGGATTTAGGTCATGATGCAGCGCAATTGACCCGATGTTTGCAGTGAGACAGATACTTGAGAAGAATCTAGAGATGAGGAGAGACTCAAACTAGGCATTCCTAGACTTGGGGAAAGCATATGACAAGGTCCCAAGAAAGCTGATTTGGGCAGTACTGCAGTGGTTTGAAGTCCTAGAACCACTGGTATAATTTTTTATTTTATTTTTTTTTATTTTACATTTGTTGACCGGGCTAGTCCAACTGGATACATGTCCATTTTCAGTGGAGGCCCGGGGAAAACACTGCACCACCACCCCAATGCGTCATCCTCCCTGGTAAGGTCCAACCATAAAGCTGTTTCCTTTGAAATCAAAATCAGCTCTGTAATCCCATTAAAACCAGTAACAGTTAGGAACTATTCCAAGGCAAATTACCTTTTATTAAGTGATTATTTGTCAAAACTTCAATATATTTCAGACCCAGAGAACACAGCAGCCTATGTTGAATTGTTCTCAGAAACTCTGATTAGTGCAGGCTATGTAGAAGGACCCAATGACTCAAGTGTTTAGCCTCACAGATGGGTTCCAGTGGGAGTGGGTGTACACTAAGGTTTAGCTCTGAGCCTACTACTGTTCATACTGGTGATGGACTACATTAGCAAACAGATTGGAGGAGACAGATCTACAAAGTTGCTATATGCAGATAATGTGGCATTACAGGCAGACTCTGAGCAAGAACTTCAGCAAAGGATAGGAGAATGGAATGCAAAACTGAAGACACATGGGATGAAACTAAGCACAGATAAGACAGTGGTAATGGTAGCAAATTGGGGAAGTCAGAAGAAGCTGAGAATAGAGATAGTAGGGAAGATAGTGGAACAGGTAAACAGCTTCAAGTGTCTGGGAGGGGTGGTTGAGGAGAAAGGAAGCCTGAATAAAAAAGTCAAAGCTAGAATCAGAGGGGCTGCAGCCAACTGGCATAGAGTGTCAGGTGTAGTTTATGATAGAAGAATGCCAAAGAAACTGAAAAGTAAGGTGTACAAGGCAGTGGTGCAACCAGTACTACTGTATGGTACAGAAACCTGGGCAGTAAAGGCAGAACAGTTAATGAAGCTAGAGGTGATGGAAATTAAGTGGCTCAGAAGGGTTATAGGATGCCCACTGTGAGACAGATGAAGAAATGAGGATATAAGAGCAGAAGCCAAAGTAGCTCCAATTGCAAAAAAGATCAAAGAGAACAGATTACGGTGGTTTGGACACATGCAGAAAAGCAGAAGACATTCTGGTGAGGAAGATTTGGGACAGACAGGAAGAAGGTAAGAGGAAGCGAGGATGTCCAGCAAAGAGGTGGATGGATTGTGTGAAAGAAGATCTGCGATAGTCAGGCATGAGTTAGTGTTGAAGAAGGTAGGAGTGTGGCACTAAATCGAAAGAGTTGGCGACAGTTAACACGATACCCCGACCCTGTGTAAAAAAAATGTGAAAAAAGGGGATGATGATGATGATGATGATGATGATGATGATGATGATGAAGAACTTCCCTTGCCAAAGTAGAGAATACACCCACTAGAAGTTCCAACATACTGGACCTTGTGCTTACAAATATGGGAGAACACTGCACCACCACCCCAATGCGTCATCCTCCCTGGTAAGGTCCAACCATAAAGCTGTTTCCTTTGAAATCAAAATCAGCTCTGTAATCCCATTAAAACCAGTAACCGTTATGAACTATTTCAAGGCAAATTACCTTTTATTAAGTGATTATTTGTCAAAACTTCAATATATTTCAGACCCAGAGAACACAGCAGCCTATGTTGAATTGTTCTCAGAAACTCTGTACATCCATGTTGATGGCTTCATAAAGGCTTCTTTACCTGCCGAAAATAAGCCTGGGACTAGCCCCAAAAACAAACCACACTGGTGGCATCCCATATTAAACAGAATATACAACCCAGGGAATAATTTATGGCAAAAATCAGGAAGGGCAATTCCACAAAGATACAAACACTTTTATCAAAGTAAATAGACAAGAAAGAGGGGTAATTAGGTCAAGCAAAGTCGACTTTGAGATTAAAGGAGAACCGCACCCACAAACTCAAAAAACATATTTATTTCATTATGGTTTGGTGTTTCCTACATTTTAACACCACTCTAAGACTGTTTACAGGTTTGTAAATATTTTTATACATAATTTCTGAGTCTGACCACATGGGATCTAGCATCTTAAAGTGATCCTGACTATTTAGTCTGCCTCTAGGTATTCCACAATGCAGTGCTTCTCTGTAAAAAATTACATCATACAGACCTCTTTCTTCCCTAAACTTCCTCTCACTGCATTGATTTCTGGTTTAAAAGCTCACATATGTGCTTGTTTCCCACCTTTTCTGTAACTAATCTAGTCTAGATTCAGATTTGCTGTATCCAGGACTGTTTGTAAGCTTCTGAGTGGTGCCAAAGTCTGCTCTTCAAATTTTCCCTTAGATCTGCTAGTTCTCTCCTCTCCTGCAGTTTTACTAGCTTATTAGTTTAGCACTTTACCAGACTTCTTGTAGCAATTATTGTAGCACACAAAAGTGCTACCAGCACTAAACGTTCTATAAGGAAACAGATCCAGTACATATTAATGCCCACCCCTCCAGGCATGTCTAAAGGTCAGTTCCCTGTGCTTTCTTCTATTAATCTAGTGAACTTCAGCATCCTGAGGCAATGTAGCAACTGCCTCATGTACACTGACAACCCTCTCCTCTAACCTCCCAACATTCAGACTTGCGAGAGATGCACTTATATATCCAAATTGGAAGCCACACACTCTCCAGCCAAGACCAGAATAGCTGGTCAAGCGGAGAAGGTCAACACTTGCACTACACCACATGGAACCCATAGCCCTCCAGAACACACACCAGCACTGCCTTCACATACAAACACAAACCACACACTCACCCTTGCAGACGCTCTCAATAAAAATCTACCCAAACAGCAGAGACCTCCAAGGTAGAAATGCACTCGACCACTACAACACTAATCACGAGATTCATAACTCTTCTAAACAGTGTGCTACTCAACCAAAGCCCCTAAGGCAAAACAGCATGCCCAACACACTAGGTGACTCGATAGTGAGGCACACTGATGTCCCACTCACTAGGTTGAATAAGGAGAAAGTAACAGTCAGCTGCCTGTCAGACATCAGGATCCACCACATAACGTGCGCACTCAGGTCCTTCAACAACAGGTACAAATATGACTCTGCCATTGTGCATGTGGGTGTGAATGACCTGAGACGTACCTCCCTGGACTACATGAAAAGAAACATGGAGGAGGTCTCAGATTATGTAGCCCAGGTGGGTATGACCCTAGTCCTGAGCAGCATCCTACCATCACCCAGAATGATACCACAGTACAAGCAGAAAATGATTGATTTCAACAATTGGAGTTTCTGGTGTCATTCTAAGGGGATCCAGTATCTGTCTGCCTGGGATGACATGACTGACAGACCTCGATGCTTTGCCAGAGATGGCCTGCATCTGTCACCTCTGGGCTTCTGGATACTGACCAAGGCTCTTGCCACCCCTATAGTGCCTTTTTTAGGTGGTGTTCCAAAGACCAATTTGCCACCATAACAGCTGCAAACAAATGCAATCTGAGAGTCATGCTGCTCAACGCTAGAAGTCTAAATCTCAAAAAGCACTTGCTCGAAGCACTCCTTAAAATGGAGAACATCAACATTTGTGCTGTAATGGAAACCTGGTTTAAAGCAGCAGAAAGCACCCCTGCACTACCAGGCTATAACTCATTCCACACCTTTGGCCCCAGAACATGGACAGAAGCTCCAAAGGCAGTGGTATTTCCATATTCATAAAGGATGCGCACACCTCCAGACTGGTAGCCCAACATAATGCATCTGAGATACTTTAGGTGCAGGTAACATTGGGTAAGACAGTGATTCAAGTCGTAGCCTGCTATAGGTCCCCAACCATGTCCCAAGACTTACACTCCACATTTCTAAGCACCCTGGAGAATATTAGGATCCAACCTAACACTCTCATATTGGGCGACTTCAGCTACCCTTCCATTAACTGGGAAAACTACTCATGTTCCAACACACTTGCCCGATGCTTTCTGGAATTCATTAATTCCAAAGCCCTGGACTAGCTCATTCTTACCCCCACTAGAGGTAGCAACATCCTTGACCTGGTCATTACTAACATGGGCGATAGTTGCTCTACACCAATACTCAACTACTTCCTGGTTAGATCCGACCACAAACTAATCATCTTGGAAATCCACATCCCTCCCACCCCCGACCCCAGCCCCCACAAAGGTAACCACCATGACAAATTTCTCCAAAGCTAACTTTGGGCTCTTAAAAACAGAGCTGGCTAACTTCACAGCACCCATGTAAATGAAGAATAGTTGCATAACCACCAAATCATACACCAATGCACTCTACAAACATGTACACAAATGCATGGATCTCGCCATACCCAATAGAACCAGGACACTCTCCTCCAAAAAAAGGAAGCCAATCTGGTGGTCCCCTGCCATAAAAAAACTCTACAACAGAAGGAGGAAACTGATGTGGAATAAGGTGAAGTCCCAAGACTGGAAAAACTCCCTTATCAGCCTCAATAAAAGGTTGGGATCCCTCATCAAATCCTCTAAAGCTAGTTATGAAAACAGAATTGCAGCAGATAGTAAAGACAACCACAAGGCCTTCTATAGTTATGCAAATAATCTCCATGGCAATACCCAGATTTGCTCTGAGCTACTGCACAATGGTACCTCCTATACCGAGCCAACAGATATTGCCAATATACTGGCCGAGAGACTCGGTGCTAACTTTACCCCTCTCCCCCCCCAAAGGACCAATCACAATACCAGTAGATTTCCAGGCACCCAGTATTACTGCTGCACAGTTTAAAATAGCACTGCCCAATGCCAGGAATACAGATTCTATGGGACCTGACAATATCCCTGGCTGTGTTCAACATGAACTACAGAGTGCACTGGCACCTCACCTGCGTCCCCTGTTCAATCACAGCATCACCTTAGGCTTTACCCCTACTGAATGGTGCACTGCTACAGTCATCCCTCTCCACAAAGGAGGTGCAACTACAGACCCCAGGAATTATTGCCCCATTAGCCTGACGAGTCTGATATGCAAAGCTATGGAACACATCATCATGGCCCTAATAAACAAGGATATAGGGAATCGCCAAACTCTGGATCCTACACAGTTTGGTTTTGTGAAGGGTAGATCATGCCTGCTCAACTTGGTCAACTTCTTTGAGTCAGTCACCAGAGCTGTGGACAAAGGCAAGATGGTTCATACAGCCTACATTGATCTGGCCAAGGCCTTTGATACAATTTCCCACTCAGGAATCATAGAAAAACTCACTAAGCTAGGCATCAACCTTTATATCACTAGGTGGGTTGCAAACTGGCTCACAGATAGAACCCACAGTGGGAAAGTAGCTGACTCCAAGTCAGATTGACAACCAGTCACGAGTGGAGTCCTAGGTCCTCTCCCATTTGGTATCTACTTCTCTGAAGTCCAGGCCAACACGGAGGGACTCTGGCTGACAAAGTTCACAGACGATTGCAAGTTGGGAGCTATTATTAACTCCCCAAATGATGTTGATATCCTACAGAAAGGCCTCAATCAGACCAATGACTGGTGTCAGAACCATAGCCTTAAGCTCAATGCCAAAAAATCTGTCATCACCCCCCCCTTGGGAAAAACCCAGTTCCCTTGAATTACCACACTGATGGTAGTCCACTGAACACAGAAGGAGTTATAAGAGATCTGGGAACACAGGCTGACAGCAAGCTCTCTTTTGATCATCACGCTGCCACTGTGGTCAGAAGTCCTTCTATGTGGCATATCTCATTACTAAGGGTTTTGCATCCAGGAAGGAAGAGGTCATTGTCTCCCTCTACTCTTCCCTCATTAGGCCAATCATTGAGTACAATGCCCCATTTGGCATGTACCTCACTAAACACCTGCAACAACTGGAGAGGCCGCAAAAGTACCTCACAAAGAGGATCTTAGGCCTTAAACACTTATCCTATATGGACAGACTAAAAAAATTCCAACTATTCTCTGTCTCATATTGCCTACTTAGAGGCGATCTCTGCTTGACATACAAAGCCATGTCTGACCCAGCTCAGTTAAAAATGCTACAGCTAAAGAAATCCCAATCCCTCCAAACCACACACTCCAGAGACCTCATCCTCATTGCCACAATCAACAGAACATGCTGGAGGGACAGGTTCATAACCCAGAGATTGCCCATGCTATGGAATAGACTTCCCATACATGTCAAGCAAAGCACCTTACTGGCCCTATTCAAGGGAAATCTTGATGAGTGGATGGGAAATAGAAAATTCACCCTGGAGATCACTCCAGTGGCTCTGCTCAACAGAGGCACTAGGAACTAAGATCAGGTGACACAATGCCAGGGTAATCCTATGGGCTAGGCTTGTAAAGGCTCCAGGGCCATAGTTTTAAGTAACATTTTGTGCCATTCAATGACTACTTAAAACACAAACACTGCAAATGCCACAGAACAGACTTTCAAAGTGCTTTTTACAGCTGCTTCTTTTTAGAATGGCTAAATTGCAGTGTTTTTGAAGCCTGAATTGTACTACTTTGACTCATCTCCCATCTCCCTTCACACCTAACTTCCTTAGCTGTCAAAATGCTAAAGGTCATTTGAGCTGTTACCTGCTGTGATTGACAGCTCACAGCAGGAAACTTGACTCATGTACTGTTTCCTTGCTCTAGTCTTTACTTTCTGTATGGGTAAGGGAAGGACCAGGGAGCTGTGACATCATAGCATGGGTAGGTTTTTAGGGCGGTCGTGATGATGTCAATTTGGGGAAGGACTTGGCCAGAAAACTATCTATATTCATTGGCCTTGATAACATCAGTGAATTGGAGACTGCTGCAAGCTTTTCCAGGGCAGGATAAAAGTTTTTTAAAAGTGAAACCACAACAGTACGCTAAGAGACTGTCCTAGTGGAGAGAAAAAGGCTGTATTGTTGTTTATTCATAGCAGAGACTGTAAAAATAGGGAGAAAAAGGACAGAGAAGTTTAGCATTTAATAATAGAATGCCATTGTTTTCCTTTGAGCTAGACTGCCAGGTGTAAGATTAAGGCCTTCTGCAGCTATGTCAGAAACCTCAAGAGGAGCACACAGTAATATGCTGAACTGGTGGTTAATAGTGCCAAATTCATAGTACTCGGCAATATAGCAAACCTGTTAGTGGACAAATACAGTTCCATCTTTACAACCCCCCCACCCCCAAATATCCTTTCAAAAGTACCCTCAAACATAATCCTTCCAGCTATAACTATGGATCATGTACTAGCTGCACTCACTAAAGGCAGGAGCACAGCCTCTCTGGGCTCCAGTAACATCCCAGGATGCCTCATGAATAGTCCAAAATATTACTTATCAGTACCCCTAGAGTCAATATTTAACTATAGTCTTAAAAAAGGCTTTGTATCATGTGAATGAGGACTTCAACAGTCATCCCCCTTCATAAACAAGGACTTTCAACAGCTCCTGGAAACTACAGAACCATTAGTATGACTAGTCTTATATGCAAAGCCATGGAAAGAATTATGGAAATTATCAACAAGGACATATGAGACCTCCAGACACTAGATCCATCCCAGTTTGGTTTTGTCAAGCGAAGATCATGGTTACTGAATCTGGTGGACTTCTTTGAAAAAGTCACTAAGGCAATGGATGAGTGGAAAATAGTGCATACTGTCTGCATAGATCTAGCTAAAGCATTTGAGATACTACACCGCTCGGGCATTGTCAACAAACTAACTGAACTTGTTATAAGTCCCTTTATAACATGCTGGATATCCATCTGGCACACTGATAGGACCCAAGAGGGTAGAATCAGTGAGGCCGTCTCCACAAAGAGACAGTCACCAGTGGAATTTACCAGGGCTCTGTGCTTGGCCCACCCCTCTTTAGCAGCTACTTCTCAGATCTCAAAGCCAATGTCAAAGGCCTTTGGCTAACCAAGTTTGCAGATGATAGCAAACTGGGAGCAGTCATCGAATTCCCTCAAGATAAGAAAACCATTCTGGAAGGTCCAATATAGACAAATGCTTGGTGCCAATGTCATGGCTTAAAACTCAACACCAAGAAATGCATTATAGTACCTTTTGGGAAGTGTACCACCTTGGGTTACTACATCATCAATAAAATGCCCTTAAACATTGTTTCACAAGTCAGGGATCTGGGAACTCATGTAAATAGTAACCTAGCTCTCAACCAACATGTGTCCAAGGCATTAAGAAAATCCTTCTGTGTTGTAAAATTTATAAGTAGGGGTATGGCATCTAGGCTCAGAAAGGTCATCATACCACTGTACTCAGTCAGCATCAGACTCATCAGAGGGTATAATGCCCACTTTGGTATGTACCTGATGCAACTGGAGCGTCGACAAAGATTCCTTACAAAAAGAATACAGGGAGTAAACACACTGTCCTACATTAATTGCCCCCAAAGCACTGTCTCTATACTCAGTTTCATACAGATGTCTGAGAGGTGACCTTTGCCTGACACACAGGATCTCCCTGGAACCTATTTTGATGAACCTATTGTGGATCCACAAAAGAAACAGCATCAGAACTACTACATTAAAAGACAAGAATTTTGCTTGCAACATAAATAGGACATGTTGGGCAGATAGATATGTTTCTCAGAGAATTCCCATCCTCTGGAACAGGCTACCTGTTTATGTGTAGAAGAGTTCCTCCCTATCTCTATTTAAGCACAACTTGGACCCATGGATAGGTAATCAGAAATTCACCCCTGGCCTGGCGCCTGTGTCTCTGATGGACAGAGGCAGACAGTAAATCACCACCTATATAAATTAAAGTTGTGGGTCACATTTGGGTTGCACGGCTAGGTTATTAGTCTAGTATACACCTATGAATCTGCTATTTTGTGCATCAGAGTTTGTACATAGCTGCTTACTGAATAAAGCACATAGGGGAAATGATTTATGTCTACATATTACTCTTTTGGAAAAGTGAAGGACACTGAAAATATACTGTGAGTCTGCCTCTGTATAAGCTGAGTATGTTCAGAACTGACTGATAGAAAGCCTGTTTTGTAATTGGCTAAATGCAAAGTGGTTTCTGTTTGCAGCAGTAAACTACATTTTGCATTGTTGTTTGCTGAAGTAAACTTCATATTATTATCAAGGCTACAGACTGCTGGTGTTTTCCTGACAACGTTAACAGTATGCTAAGCACATTTAAAGTATGACATTTGAGTTAAATATCTGAGCAAAGTTTCCATGAAAAAAATCTCACTGGCAGGGAATGCAGGCAAAAAATAGTTTATTTCAAATTGTAAAATGCTTTGATTTTCCTAATTATGGTAAGTAATTAGAGCGAATCACCCTGAGTATTTGCTGAAGTTTGTGGTACAGCAAACTGTGAATTTTCAGTAATACATGAATATGTTCTGTCTGAATTGCCCAAATCTCAGAGAAGTGTGTAGCATCTCTGATTGTATTTGACTTAACAAGTGTTGAACAAGCTCATGTAGTACAGCATGTTAAAAAACTGAACAGGAAACAGCTGTATGGCAAATGGGGGGAATGTTTCTAGCGGTTTATTCATGACATTTCTAAAAAAAATACTTAACAAAGTTGCTTATAATGAATTTACTAAGCTGGCAAAATGAATGTTTTTGGACATTTTATTGAGCATAGATTGAGTTTTCATAAAATAGTGGTGAAAGAAAAGCACTGAGCAGTTTTCTTCCAAAAGAATTTATGAAGTGGTTTTCAGAGCAAATAAGTTAGACAAATCTGAAATAACTGCAGTAGTAAACGTTGATTGCATGATGTATACTGAGCTGAGGTTTAAACAGTGTTGGTTTGAAAAGTCCTTCAAATGTGACTGAAGTTCAAAGTAAAGGCTATGTTGTTTGGTGAAAGTATTAACTTACAAACCCAGTAAAAGTTTACATCATTCTGGTTACCCTTTTCCTATACAAGAAAAGAGAATCTTGTGACAGGAAAAAGGTTTTGCACTGGTGAAAAGCCTACTAGGAAGTTTTGTTACATTTGAAGAAAGAAGGATGTGCAGTGTATAAAAATAAATTGTTTACAAGTGGTGAAACTTTACACAGTATTAAAACCTATGGAGTGTTGTCTGAAAACTGCTTTGCCCTAGCAAACTGTGGCAAATGGCATGCGAACCATAAATAAACAATAAGTGTTAAACTGTGCAAACCAAAAAACGGTTATACCAACAAAAATATACAATAAGAAAGATAAAACATGTCCATACAGCAATTTACTATAACAATAAAAAGTAGGTTCTCATGGCATTGAAAAGTTTTTTTTCTGTTGGAGTAACACTAGAGACCTGCAGCATAAAGGGTTGTGTGTTGTGAACTTTATTTACCATAACTTGGGTGACATTTTATGTGAGACTGAAGTTGTTGTTAGGCACAATGACTGACAAAAGTAAGACTGTGCTATCTTTAAAACAAGTTAACAATTGGTCAGCTGATATTTGATGCTGAAGAGCAGTTGTTTCAAAAACTAGAAAATGCTATTAAGAAACAAACAAATAGAAAATGTAATGGTGACCTTGTCTGGAAATGTGGCTGTATAACAAATGTCCAACCAGCAACAACAGAAAGAAAATAAGAAACCACCAGGGTTTGACAACTCTGCCAGAAAAGGTCAGGGCTTTGAATGAGAAGACAGAGCACATATGCAGCCAGGGAAGTGTTGTCTCTAAGCATAGAGAGCTAATAGTAAACCTGGAACAGAGGGTTTCTGAAAATGAAACTAAAATTATATAAGATTTTAAAACTTGTTGGCTGACCTTGGTAAACAGAGGAGATGTCAGCTTAAATGAGGATTTTTACATTGGAAATCTACAACGTTCCCACAAGAAACCATCATAATGGGCAACTTTAATACTGACTGGTACTCCTGTGTTTCAGATAACCCCACTAACTACTCTTGTGTTTCAGATAACCCCACTAACTATATTACCCTACATGGCTTCACTCAGGTCATTCAATCAAAAACCAGAATAGACAAGGTCATCAACAGACATTCTATTCTAGACTGGATTCTAACTAACAAACGTGCCCTAGCCTACCAATCATGTTGTCTCCCTGATAGCAGGAGTGACCATGAGTGACAGCTTCTCCACCCCCAAAGAAATACTACCTACTGTTAAATTCACAACAAAAAAAACTTCGTCAAACATTTAACTCCAGCTTACAAAACTGTGACTGGACCCCACTTAAAACACTACTCCTAGATGCTGCTGTGGCCTACTTTAATAATACCTTCTTTGAAATACTAAACAGCCTAACCACATGTAGAACTATTAGAGTAAAATCCAACTATGTACTTTGGTTATCAGAAGATATTAAAACTTTACTCAAACTAAGAGATAAAGCCTGGACACTGTAGCACACCAACAAAAATTGAGTCGACCTAGATCATTATAAACAACTTCGAAATAAAGCCAAAACCCAATTCAAACTAGACAAAAAAAAATCATACTATACTAATATGCAGAAAAAGCATTGCAGTAATCCTAAAAAATTCTGGTCTGCCATAAATAAGCTCCTTCAGCCAGGACAATACTCCATCCCTACTCCTTCAACCTCTAACAATAAGCATATCTGAACAATTTAACTCTTTCTTTACAAATACTATACAATCTAAGACCCACTGCAATGTACAGCCAACTATTCCATCTATATCAATAGATGAAAGTAATTCCTTCACTTTTAAAGCAGTACAAACATATACTATAAAAATTTACTCTCTAAACTTAAACCTATAAACCTTGCTACTGATAACCTGCACTAGAAATACTTAAAACTAGCAGCAAATGCAATCTCTATTCCGTCAACTGGTCTATATCTGAACAACACGTTAATCAAGCCTGGAAAATATCTCAAATAATTCCATTGCACGAAGGTGGCAACTCAATCACATTCTCCAGTTATGGACCAATATCTATCTTATCCCCTCTATCCAAAGCCTTAGAAAAATGCATTCATATGCAAGTTTTTAATTACATCCTATCTAATAACCTCCTTTCGAGTACACACCATGGATTTAGCCCAAATCATTGTACCAGAATTGTCCTGCTCAGCTTTATCAGTGTTAGCAATCATCATAAAAACAACAAGTTTCCTCCATATTCTTAGCCCTATCCAAAGCATTTGATAATGGTTCCCATCAGAAACTACTTAATGAACTCTACACCCTAAGACTCAGCCATTCATCTCTTACCTGGTTCCTTAGTTATCTAACTAACCAACAACAAGCTGTGAAATGGCAATATGATCTTTCTTCCCTTTTACCTGTTTCCATGGGGGTCCCTTAAGGATCAGTCCTAGGCCCTCTACTCTTCAGCAAATTCACCAACAGGCTTCACACAACAACTCCTCTGGCATTTATAGTCCAATATGCTGATGACTCCATCATCATATGTGCTGCACCTACCCTAAAATAACTTGAAGCAAGGACACAACAGTCCTTCCTGGCAGTTGAATCCTGGCTATCAGATTCACAACTAATCCTCAATCCATCCAAAACCAAACTCATGCTCTTTCACTCCAGTAAACCACGTACCCTCACAACTTTATTCCAACTACAGTCTTCCAATAATATCATAATATCAACAGTAGGCCAAATAATACTACTAGGTGTGATAATAGACAGTAACTTGAAATTCTACATACATCTATTCCAATCTATCAAAAAACACACATAAGACTAGGTCCCCTATATAGACTCAAGTCCTTCCTCACTAGCACTACTAAACAGGCAATTTCCAGAACACACCTTCTCTCCATCCTACTATATGCCTCCCCTTCCTCATCAATCTAAACAAAACTGATTTGGACAAGCTAGAAGCTACAATAAAATTGCTAAATTCAGCACCAACTCCCCTCACAGGTCTTATCACTGCTCTGCCTTACAACAACTGACCTGACTCGAACCCTCACATTATTTAACCTACACTCAGCTTCTTACTGCCAACAGAATGATTCACCAACAAGAAAAAAACTCCTGCTCTACATCAATTGTTCATACCATACTCCGTCACTCAAGTCCCCGATCCACGAATAAATCCCTACTCCATGTATCCAAATCATACAATGCTGCCGGTGACTCTCTTTACTATTACTACATCTCTAAAATTTGGAACAGTATTCTACATCCTATCATAAATACTGCTAACCCATTTCAATTTAAAAAACTACTTAGGTACTTCTTCACTAATAAATGGCTGTGCCCATGCACTGCCCCTGACTAAATCTTCTCCATTAGCAATTGACAAACTGACTGCTCTATAATAAATTCGACCTCTAACTATTGTATCTATACTTACTAGCCTACTTCCTTCTTTCCACTTTAGCACTCCCCCTCCCTTCTTCACTACCATTATTGGCTTCTTCTCAAACTACCTAATCTGGCTATCCTACTTTCCATGTTACTCTCCATCCTATAACTTCCAACTAAATTATCAACATGGACCTAACCCTCCTCTCTCTCTTAAATCTTCCAAGCTCTTCCCTTACAACATTATCTCATTTCAGAATATCTCCACTCAAAAAACTACTAGTGTCTCTATGTACTACACAATGCAAAGATTGTCTGTAAATTAAACATTAACTATGTTGTATCACCTGCTATTACTCTGCTGTATATAATATCAAATCATATCATATATTCTGTCACATTTTACTCAGTGTGAATCAATGTAACTGTTATTCAATGTGAAACAATATAACTGTGTTACTCAATGTGAAACAATATAACTATGTTTTTTGTACATCTGTATTTTCTATTATGTCAGTAATTGCACATAAATTGCTATGGAGCTTTTCTCCCCAGCCTCTACTGAAAAAGGGCTCTGTCCCAGTCGAACTCTCCTGATAAATACATGTTAATTAAAAAAATAAAACAGATAAAGAAATTTTTGATTTACTCAAAAGATTTTCTGAACTTTAAGACAATTTGTAGTAGTGACATAGAGTAATAAACAAAGTTCTGAGCAATGTGATACTTTGAGTAAATAAATGTTTATGTTAAAATAGAGTTCAGATTCTCTGAACAAAGAAAACAAAAGGAATATGTAGAAAATATGAGAAGTTACAGAACTAGTCCAAACAGTTTCAGAAAGGCCAAGTTAAAACAAGATGAATGGAAATTGAGCTTATTTTGTAGAGTTGGAGAGAGCGATGTATATATTAAGAAAAGAGCAAAGTGAGCCAGTACTTGAATGTTAAAACAGAAGAGAAGACAGGATGGAAGTCTAGTTGATATTATGTGTTTACAGAGTGATAAAGAGTTTCAAACCTGGATGACAGTATCAGCAAATTTTAAAAAGTATCAGAATTTGTGATCTGAAAATGAGGCGGTCAAAGCCCAACTAAAAATAAACAGTTGGCACTTACTTGTGAGGAATTCAAAATGTCTGTGTGTAAAGAGATACAACAATGTAAAAAAAAAACAAAATAAATGCATCTAGTCGGTACAGAAGGATAAAGTCTTAACTGCAGCCCAAATCACACATTTTCAGTTAATGGGTACAGGACGTGGAGGGAGTGGTACAGAAGACTGGAAATGAGAAGCATACAGCTAATCTATCCTGTGTAGAAGGAGATGGCTTGGCCTGCCACTTCAGCTGTACTCAGTGGGAGTTTTGGGTGGTACAACCCATGGAGTCTGAGCCAGAGGGAGATGCTGCTATGACCTAGCCATGTAGGTCAGTGGGGCAGTCATGCAGGGAAGATCATGTGCTCCTCCCCAAAGAATGGCAGCTGTAGCATCTCCTCTACCTGGATTACAACCTCATGATCAGCTGTTTCCTCATAGAGGAATGAATGAGCCAGTGAGGGCTCTCACTGCTTTGAGGGACAGATGGGTCATGGATGGATGAGGGTCAGTAGGCATATGGGTTAAAAATGCATCTAGTCAGCTTATGCAGGTTTTGGAAGACAAAGTCCAAACAAATGAGAGCATTTTTAGTGAGTTCAAGAAAGAGATAAAGACACTGTATACATAAGAGCCTTAAAAACTGTACAAAATAGAAGCAACATTGGGTTCAAACACTAATTTGGACCAAACAAGGAGTACTTAGGTGGCATAGGAGTGATAAGCATGCTGCTGTGTAGAGTAAGCTATTGAGTGTCAGACATGCAAAAGGAAAGTAATTTCTCAGAATCTGAAAGTGATATCTCATACAGGTAACAGCAAAGGTATCCTTGGCTTAAATTCCATAAAGACAGTTAAACAAAAATGTGCTATAGAACAACAGATTAATGATCATGGTGTGATCATAGAACAATTAGGTATAGAAATGAATCTGCTTAAACAAATCTAAAACACAAATAAAAAAAACATTGAAAATGTCCAGACCAGAACGCAATAGCAGAATACATTAATAAAGCAAAACTTTAAATACACAATATACAAAAATGAAACACAGGGTTAAGCACTTTCGTGACTGCTGGACACCATCTGATGAATGAAATGGCTTATGTTACAGGGAAGCAGCATATATTAAACAGAGAGGCATGAAGACGTTAAAAGAGGTGAGTGTGAATGGTTGCAGGAAAGGATAACATTGAGAGAAGACAGAGTATGGCATGCAAAGTGAATAGATGTTGAAAAGAGAGGAAGTGTGAGAGATGCAAAGATAAAAGGGAAGTAGGATGAATGAGACGCAGTAAGTGAGGGGATGACAAGATGAGATAAGGAAGGATGAAACAGGGATAAAGGAGTGTGAGAAATCTGCAGCGTTCGTGTAATGTGCTCTGTGTGAGTACAGCTGCACTTTAGGTGAAGAGGTGTTCCTCGAACTGTTGTCTGAAGTCTGACTACTTTTAGAAATCTCTGATTTTGAGAGGAATGGGGTCCCATAGAGTTAGGTGCTAGAATGGAGAATGCATGGTCAGTGTGATGAAGTTTAGTTTTTGGATTTAGTAGGAGAGATACCACTGTGATTATATGTGAAGTATTTGGTGAAGAATTTATAAGTGAGAGGGGAAGATGTCTCAGGAGAAAGGGCTTTGTAAATCAGTGAACCTAGTAGGAGGCAGGCTCTCAAGTGTATTGAGAGCTATTTAGGTTTGGTTTTAAGGAGAGTTAGGCAGTGGTGTTTCTAAATGGAGAAGTTAGCAATGAACCAGCAGGTTTTACTGGAGATGGTTTGCAAGGTGAAGGCATTTTTCTTTTAGGCTGCAGCTATTATAGGTAATCCAAATTCAAATTGAGATTAGAGTATTACTTTGCCTATGGTTGCTATGGCCAGCTTGGACAAAAAAAAGGTAATTGTTTGCAAAGAACAGAAATATGTTGATCTTTTTACATGTGTTTTGAATGTGCTGTTGAAGGGTAAGAGATTAGTCTAGCCAAATGCCAAGGTATTTGAAGGATGTGGTAGTTTCTGTGGTAGTATTGTTAATTTTAAGGAAGCTAGGTGCTTTGGCTGTTTCAATGGTGGTGGTGCCTACTTTCACCTTGAAGTATCTATTGGTGAGGAAATTTACAAACTAAGCTTCTGATCACCACTAATTCCTATTTCAGTTAGTTTGTCAAGTAGTAAGTTCTAGTTAATTAGATCAAATGTTTGTGTGAGGTCAATGAAGACAGCTCCCATTACATTGTCTTTGTCGATATAAGATAGAATGTAATCTACAAAGGCATAGAGAGCTGTTATGGTACTGTGTCCAGGCCAGAATCCATGCCGCTTCCTAGATAGCAGATGGTATTGATGTAAAAAAGCAGTAATTTGGTTGTAAATAACTTTTCTAGTAATTTACCTAAAATGCAAAGTATTGAGATATGATGGTGTTGTAAAGCAGTAGTTGGCGTGGGTAGTTTTGGAATAGGAGTGACTATACCATATCTGAAGCATACTCCTGTTAGTTAAGCAGAGGTTGTATATGTAAGTAAGAGGGTGGAAGATGAAGTCCTTACAAAGATGAATGAACTAAGGGGCAAGGTTATCTGAGCCTGGGGATTATCTATTTGAATTTGGTCTATTTGTGTTTTTGCATCTTTGGTTCTTATATTTTTGAAGTAGAATAATGGAATGTAAATGGGGGAGGGTGTGGCTGTGGGGGGTAGGGTTGTGCTGCTTTCGATGTGAGGCAGGTTGCTGAACTCACTGAGGAAGTCAGTGCATGAGAGTTAATTTGTGGTGGTGTAAGAGGGGTTCAGGGGAGTGGAGCTGTTTTGAGTTTTTCAACTAGTCAACAGGTCAATTTTTCTCCAGGATCTTTTGGATTTGGCAAAAAGTGAGATTTGTTTGTTTTGCAGTGGTTGTTTTTGTGTATGCAGATGGATTGCTTGCCTAGGTTGTATAGAAAGGTATATTTGGCTCAGGAATCAGTGGAGGGGTTGCATTTACAATTGTACTATGCTTCATCACATAGTTTGAAGAGGTGTATGAGTCCTTTAGATACCCAGTCATGTATATGAGGTCGAAGTATCCCTTATACTAAGAGAAAGAATATGTTTTGCAAGTGGAGTAGGGTATTGGTCAGGTTGTTAGCTGATTCACTGGGATCTTTTATGGCAAGTATGTGAGACCATAAAGGGTGGCAATGTGTATTTTAAGGCTAGTGATGTTCTGAATGGTTTGGGGTCTGAGTTTCGATTAGGAGAATCCCAAACCAAGTTAAAGGAAAACTCCACCCTAGAACTAAAAAAGTTATTTTTCACTCTATCTTTTCCTTGACCTATTATAACACCTTAACATCTTTGTTCAGTGTTATCTTTTGTAGCTCAAGGGGAATTGAGAGTCCCCTCCCCCCACACTACTGCAGAGGTGTTAAAACTGTCACTGCACTGAGAGACCCTTGCAGAATCAATTTCTCAAACTACAAAAGAAAACCCTGAACAAAGGCCTGCAGTTTAATTACTTTTCTGGCTGTAGCTGGATAACTTCTAAGTAAAGTGTAAAAGAAGGTCTGAGCCAAACATAAATGAGGGTGATTAGAGACAGAAAAGAAGCAGTCCTTTTACAGAAGGTAAAGAAAATAACAGTGACCCTCCCAAATCCCATTATATGTTAATGGCATGGGAATTCAAAGTTACTTCTTTATGTCTGCCATGAGTCTTACAAAGTATTGTGGGAAAGAGAAAGGGTTGAGGGAGTACAAGATCACATTGATACATCAAGCCCCATCGGTAGCCATGTTGTGGAAAACAGGCTAAAATTACAAATAAAGCGCGTAGAGTGATTTTGAGGTGTTAAAATAGGTCCGGAAATAAAGACAGATTTAAAAAAAGATTTTTTTTAGTTCTAGGGTGGAGTTTTACTTTAATTAGAAAGGAGAAAATCAGTATTCTGATTTTTCTACAAGAAGACATTACTGACTTAAAGACATTCCCGATGTTTAAAGCTTCACAGGAACCTAGAGGAGCAAATGAAAGCAGTTCAAGTGCAAAACCTTTATCTGCAAATGAAAGAAAAGCATCTGAAATAAAAGAAGTGCAACAACAGACTCAAAAATTGGAAACCAGTGTTATAAACTATGAACAGAAGTTATTGTATACATTCAAAATTGATTCTTTATAGATGGCATCACAGAAACAGATTGGTGAAAGAAAGCAGAGCTATGGAAATAAGAAAAAGAAAGGCAGACTTATAAAAAGGCCACTGAAGAGAAAGTTGTTAGTATAGCAGCATGAATTTTGCATCTTTGTAAGCTGGATGCTCTCATTGCACTGACTAATACAAAGTCTGATTTGTTACTGGCTATAACTGAGCAGGTTTTTGGTTGCTATTTGTTCAAGCAAAGGTTGTTATCATTTTATAGCCTAGGGACTACTGGTGTTTTTTGGCAAAGCAATATGTGCATTTAAAGTATGACATCTGATCAAAATTTCCTTATAAAATGTATATAATATATATATATATATATATACATATATATATATATATATATATATATATATATATATATGTATATGGGTCTACCTGAAAACACCGAATGCTGACAATGCCAACAACGAGATAACTGACACCGGAAGATCAACAACGGAGATGACCAACTATTGAAAATCCCAAAGCTGAGAACACCGACAAGTTAAGGTGTGTCATAGTGATGGACGTTAGGGTCAGGGTGCGGGTAAGGTAAGTGTGCGATAGTGACAGACTTTAAAGTTAGGGGTGGGTTAAGTGAGTTAGGGTAAGGGTGCGGGTAAGGTAAGTGTGCGATAGTGGCAGACTTTAGGGTTAGGGGCGGGTTAAGTGAGTTAGGGTTAGGGCGCGGGTTAGGTGAATGTGCGATAGTGATGGACCTTAGGGTTTGGGTTAAGGTTAGTGCATAGATAGTTGTGTATGTAAGGTTTAGTGTAGGTTTGTAAGGTTTTTGATGTGCTTGTGTTGTGTGTGTGTTTTACAGAAAAGGTATTTGTTTTGTTTTGTTGATTGTCGGGATTGTGGTTTGTCAGGGATGTGAAGTTTCGTGTTTTTGAACTTTTGGTTTTGTGGTGTTGGTTATCTCGTTGTCAGTGTTTTTGCATGTCTGTGTTTTCAGGTAGACCCATATATATATATATATATATATATATATATATATATGCATACATATATATATATATATATATATATATATATATAGATAGATATATATATATATATATATAGATGGAGCTACGTTGAATGATTGAAATTACAAGGTTGGGACCTTATGATCAAAGTTTTGTAATTTCGAAAATTAAAAAAAAGAAAAAACAAAAACAAATTAAAACACATATATGCAGGGGGGCAAGCCCCCCCCCCTGCACCCCCACACCCCCTGCTATTAAAATATACCAACTCCAAGGTCGCACTACAGCGAGGAAAAGGGAATATTCCCATTCTGCACTGTATGGGGATCTCCATTTAAAAGTGTTTGAACTTTTAAAACTTCGATCATATGGTTTCTGCCATATGATATATATATATATATATATATATATATATATATATATATATATATATATATATATATATATATATATATATATATATATATATGTATATATATATGTATATATATATATATATATATATATATATATATTTCTGTCCACTTATGAATCTCAAAATTCTGAAATGTCGAATTTCAGTATTTCGAGACCAAAATGTCGAATGTGCACTTATTCAAAACTGCACTTTAATGAATCTAAGTTTCCTGAATTTGTGGTAGGTGTGTTGCGGTGTGTAATTTATTGCTTGCTGTCTCTTTAAGGTTCAATGTGTTCTGGGATTTCTACATGGAGGCCAATTTGTGGTTATGTAAGGAGATTCAGGTAGGTATTTACTATTTAAGTGTTTTGGGTAGAAATTTGTTAGTTTTTGTTTTGGTGGGGAGTTGTAAGAGTAGGTTGGGGTAGATAGGTGAGAGTTTGTGTCTCTTAGTGTTGAAAGTGATGATTTTTGTACCTGTGTAGTATTTATGTGTTATTAGTGGGTGCAAGTATGACAGTGTGCAATGGCAGTGTAGGGCATGTAAAAGTAGGTTTGTATTTTTTTTTTTGGAGTTAGTTTGACCTCAGAGTTGGTATACATAAGTAATGAGGGTATGGAGCACACACATGGGGGTGCAGGGGGGCTTGCCCTCCTGCAAAGACATATCGTTTTGTTTGAATTTTTAGGTGTTTTTGTTTTTGTGTTGGGGGAGGGTTGGATTTCATTTCTATTTTGTATTTTACAGTGTTTTGATGTTTCAGTATTGTGTGTTTTCATGTTTGTGCACTTTCAACATTCTGGTATCGAAATACTGAAATTCGACATTTCAGTATTCGAGATTCAGAAGTGGACCCATATGTGTATATATATATATATATATATATATATATATATATATATATATATATATATATATATATATATATATATAGATATATATATATATATATATATATATATAGATATATATATAGATATATATATATATATAGATATATATATATATTTATATATGTATACACACAGCAATATAGAAAAGAAGGACATCTATGGTTATGGTAAGATTTTACACAACTATTCTTTCTGTCTGAGTAACATGAGAAATGAGTTATCAGTATTAAATCCAAATAACTGGTATAGAGGAACAGAGCCCTGACTGTGTCCAGGCTGACCTCTGTTTAGAGGTGTGAGCAGTGGAGGGATCTGTTGGGGAGGGATAGGAATGGTTGACTGATGCCAGTTGGCTATCTGTGTGTGTGTGTGTGGGGGGGGGGTAATTGTTAGTGTAATCCTACTATAAGAGAGGCCTCTGGCCTGGGGCGAAGGCCAAGAAGTGTAATTTGTATTCGCAGGATCTTATGAGCATGAACCCAGCCAAAAAGTGTATGCACTCCAATGAGCTCTACCAGTGTGTTTAAGCATTTATGTAATGTTGCTTAGGTTATATGATATATAGCAATATATGTGAACTATAATGTTTGTTAATGTAAATTTGTTAATGCAGTTTGATTAATTTTGTACAAATGTAAATTTGCCTGTGTCACAAGTGATAATTCAATAAAGGTGTTTAAAAAAGGCTAGGGTAGTGAGCATTGCACCATGCTTGCTATTCAGCTGGGGAAAGGCTATCTTCCTATTGGATGATGGCCAAGTTCCTTGGCTCTTGTCCTTCCCACGCTCAGCATCCCAGATGTGCCCATTAACTTTTGGGTAAGTACTTTAGTAATTTGCTGAGACCTGCACAGAGCTCTGTGTTGTTTACAACATCAATGTAGGGCCCACAGAATTGTTATAAATGTAATGGAAGATTATGATCTTAAAGATGCACAGAGACAACTGTCTGTAACAAAAGTGGATCACTTCCCACTCTCCCAATTATTCATTCAATGGCTTGGACTTCATCTTACTCTGTTCTTCAAGCCACTATGTCATGTTTATCTCCATGGTTCTGTCTTGGATTGTGGACATCTGGCTTTAAACCTTATTTCATTATTCAGTAAATTAGTCACAACTCTCTGGCATATGCCCTCCTGGAGCTCAGCTCCTCTTTAGTAAAATACTTTACAGAAGCAGGTATTAAGAACTTTTATTGACTTCAACCCACCACCTCAGTTTCTCTAAATGTGATGATGGTCTCAAGTTAGAATGTGTTCAGCTGCTTAATATTTTTGCTACTTCATTAAAGAAGCCAGAACAAACATTACTGGGCATGAAAATAGTTAATGACAAGATATGAAACTTAACAAAAAGTACAGTTTTAGGAATCTGCAGCTCTTCTGAGAATTTCCAAAGACATGGCAACAGGAGAGTTTCTCCCCAGGCCTCCACTGAAAATGGGCTTTGTCCCAGTCAGACTTTCCCAGTAAACAAATGTTTAATAAATAAAATAAATAAATAATGTGTGTGCTTGCAACTACATTAACTTAGTTATAACAGCATCTATTACAAAGGGATAATAATTAAACACATCTGTCTAAGCAGTCTCTTTCTGTTGTATTTTTTATTTTATGATGATGTTGCTGCTGCAGAAGAACCTGCTAAAAATGTATAGCACACCTTTGATTTTTTTTAATTTCCTTGAAATGTGCAGAATCATTATGAAATCTGATGGGTCAAAGCAGTCTTCAGAGAGGAACAGCTTATCCCCATAATCTCTCTGCAAAATTCAGTTGCTTTTTCTTTTTCTGTCTGTCCTAGTTATCAACCAAAGATCCAGAAAATACTTTTGTGATGTCCCTGCACTGGGCCAGTAATCCTCACTACTGACACTGGAGAGGGATGTTCACTTGGAACAAAAATTGATACACATAGTATTCTCAGCTACAGCTCTCTGCATCAAGCACAGTTTCCCCTTAAGAGCACACAGGGAACACAGTTAGTCCTGGGACTCGGTTTCCCTCTCTCTCTTTAGGCCCCCAAGTAAGACTCCCAACTGACACAGCTGTAGAGTTGAGTCCTCAGTCAAATTTTCCAAGCCAAGTTTTCTACACCCTCTCTGTGAAACCAGTGCTCTGTGTCCCTGCTCCAAGTAGCTGACAGGCACACTCTGAGATTTGATTTTCACACACACAATCACACACACCTGGGAAAGGGTAGAACAGGTTTACCAGCTATGGCTCACTGTCTAGACTATAAGGCAAGTACTGCTACCAGAACACTCCAAAGCCAGCTACTCTAAGGGTACCCAATTATACTGAGTAAAATTAATACTAATACAAATGGTAGTGTTTGACCGAGCAAGACTTTCAGGAATGGCCACAGTGTCACCAAATAAATATAAGTACTCTCAAAGGTTAAAATATTATTGACAAGACCAGCCACAATGAAAATGTTAAATATGTTTAATAATAAATAATAAAAGAACATGAAAATACCAAATATCTATTTACATTAAACACCAGAGTTTCAATCCAGAAAATATTAAAAATAACACTGATGGAGAGATTCACACAGATACAGAAAAACAGTACTAAACTAATCTCACTATATTTTCCTGACTAATCTAAAGAATTACTATTCCTTGGTTAATTACTAAAGCAAGGAAAGATGAAGTGGGTGAGTGGTCTTCCTTCTTCTTCAGGTTTCAAAAACGGGCTGCCTTGAGACTTCTGTCTCATCTAGTGCTAAAACATAATTTCAGTGCTAGATTACAGAATGACATCACACACATCTGGTCATCTGACTCCGGTTCTCACACTACCCCTTTGCTAAAAACTGAACCAGAATTTAGCACATATGTGTTACCATACTCACAGATGGAGCTTTGCTGAGATGTGTTATAGCATCTGGAAGCTATAAAAACATTTCAAAACATCCACCCTTCCAGGGCAGCAATTAGTTCACCCCTAAAGAAAATACAGTAGGATTTCTAGTCCTGGTTTTCACAGACATTTCATCTCTGGCTACAATCAGAACTGTAAGATAAATCTTTATGGCCTAAACCAGGTAATTTAATTTCAGACTATTTTTCAAAGTTAGCCGGACTGAGATTAACGTTTTCCCTTACAGTATCCTCTGTTACAATATATTAATTTCAACAGTTACAATGTAGTCTGACATATAAGTGTAGTTCTTTTCTGTCCAGCAGGGCCCACTGTTGGTACATTTTTAGCACAAGCAGTTTTACAAATACATTTTTAACACAAGCATCTGTACAAATCAGTTTAGCATACAAATGACATATAATTCTTTACAAAACTCCAGCTAGCTATGCTGGCATATGTTACACATCCACTACCCTATTTCTCCTGGCATAGCTGGCAATACCTCACATCATCACAACTTTACAAAGTGAATAGCTAGCCATTTTATATGTCTTTGTTATGTAAACTCTGGGAATGTAGGCCATTCTTCAGAACATCTTGATTTAAGTAGCTTTAACCAGATTCTCAATATTGTTGTTTGCCTTTTACTCACTTTGATGACTTTCATCTACATCTCATTTTGACACACTCCCTTACCAATGTACTTTTGTAACTAATATTGCATTTTATAGTTATTCTGAAACAGAACATAGTAGCATTTGTTAAGCTGGGGTCCTGCATTTTCTTTTCTTTTCTTTTGTCACAGCCTCACATGTCTGTTCAGGTCATATACAGATGTCAAGCTGAAAATTGGAACAGGTACATAAAATATGGAAATAGTGTTTTTGCACAAAAACATTATTACTATTATACTTAAAGTATAAAATGTGCATGCACTTTTAATCAGAAACAGGTGGCTAGCTTTGTTCTGCAGCAAAACCTTTAGATGAAATTCAATACATTCATACAAGTGAGAGTCTGGCTTTACTATACATAAATACTACTGGACATGAGACAGCAATCCACAGCCTGAATCCTACAGCTAATGCACATGTATCAGAAAGGGATTAGGAAAAAGATGGGCACTATTAACAATTAAACAGCCTAGTATGCAAATCTGACATTTCTGAATACACTCGTGCCCAGGAAGTAGCAAGTGAAGCATTATGTCATATGACCGATTCAAATACGGAGTGGAAACTGTAACATATGAGGCTATGATATCAAATGTCGCACATCTTTTTTGTTTAAGAACAGGACTGACCTAACTCTTAAGTAGGTACAGAAGGTGCTGTAAGAGGGACGTAGTTTTGATCTAAGGATACACATAAGTGATTGGAACATTCTTGGGATTCATAAAGGCTTGTCATGAGTGAGAAGCCTTCATACAGCTGTCTTTTGACCTGCAATAAGCCTTTCTAATTGTTAATTTGTCCAACTGCTAAGGCTTCCTGCAAACCTGAGTCTCAGCATTGAGGGCAATCACACTGGCAGAGTTGTATGCTAATGTGGCAATCAGGCATTTAAGTAGAATCACTCAGCTGCATTGATTTCTATGGTTGGAGGAAAACGTGAATCCCATAAAAACAAAGCAGTCATCAATTTACTCATGTGGAAGCAGTTGAGGTGTAGTTAAAATCAGTGAAAATGTGGAGATAGGAGGTCTGTTAATGTGTGTATGTGTATAGATGTATGTAGATGTGTGTGTATGTTTATAAGGTTATGAATAAAGCAGGATGAATATGTTTGTGTATGTGTGTGTGTGTCCACCTGGGTGGTTGCATAAGGGGGGGTTATGCAGGGAATTGAGAGTCTAGATGTCTGTGCGTGCACGTGTGTGTGTGTGTGTGTGTGTGTGTGTGTGTGTGTGTGTGTGTGTGTGTGTGTGTGTGTGTGTGCGTGAGTGAGTTGGATCATGAATGTAAGGGAATGGGTAAGTGTGTGTCCGTCAGTGAGATTGACTGTGCAGGAGCTTGCTGATGGGTGAATGCGTGTGGGTGTGCATTTTCATGGTTGTCTGAAGATGCATGAGTGTGTGTGTGTGTGTGTGTGTGTGTGTGTGTGTGTGTGTGTGTGTGTGTGTGTGTGTGTGTGTGTGTGTGTGTGTGTTTGTGTGTGTGAATGTACAGGAGCCTAGTCCAACATCATGTATGAACCATCAAAGAAAACACTACTACTGCTGTCAGGTCTGATACTGCTAGTGTTAGCTAGAGTGTGACTCAGAGATATGTTAATTAGCAGATAATGAGGTCTTTCTTACTGTGGCCCTTGTTGTCTTTGAATCACATTTTCTAACTGATCTACCTGTGATAACAGTGAGGATGTTTATGAATCATAGGTAATATGTGTATGAATAAAAGCTTCAGCAAGCAGATGGTGATGGCTGATTTGTTGAATGCATTACCTGCGGTTTGTGTATTACAGACACTTAAATGTGCAGTAGTACTGCTTATCCCCTTTGTTCTGAAGAGATGTGTAAGAATGATTTTGTCTTCACTGTCTTTCCTAATATTCTGCTTTACACATGCCTATTCCAGCAGCAGTTATCTCTAAAGAACCTTTTCTTCCAGCTGTTACTGTTTACTACCAAAATAGTTAGTCTCATATACTAGCACTACTTCTTCTTTCAAAATATGCTAACATGGAAATACATGTTTTGTTTGCATTCATACCAAGATGATCATCCAGAGAGTCTAACTGGTTAAACAGCATAATATGGTTTATATTACTGTGTATGATGTACAAGCTGGTAGTATGGAAATTACACAACTGAACGGATATTAAAAGCTTTCAGACAAGTATTTTTTCAAACTTGTTTCTTCACATGCAAACCTCAAGAGATATAGTCAAGTTTGAGCATGATGGAATAACAGCAAACCATCATTCCATACCATGTTTGGTGAACAAAAACAACCAACACTGAAAAAAGGTCAGCAGTAAAATGCACAACCATTTCTGAGATAGAATCAGAATGAATAGAAACGTCAGCTATATAAATGCAAGACTTCCCTTCTAAAGGAATGGCAAACAGTGGTAACATGTCGTACATCTGTTTAGCTGTTACTAAATTCCCAAGTCTATAAGACATTCTGAAATGCAGTGCTACATACACACTCACACACACACACACACACACACACACACACACACACACACACACACACACACACACACACACACACACACACACACACACACACACACACACACACACACACACACACACACACACACACACACACACACACACACACACACACACACACACACAAAGAGAGAGAGGGAGGGATAAGGAACAGTATGAAGCTCAGTTATCGGTATTTACACTTTTAGTCTCGTCACACGCAAACATGCAATAATGGCCATAATATATACACTAAAATGCATTTTGCTAGTCTAAAGCAGCAGCTTCAAATAATACATCTGCATGTAAATTTAATGCTTAAGAAGCACTCTTTGCAAGCCTTTTCTCCAATTTGCTGTGGACATGACAGTTCATAAAAATATCAAAATTAAAACTGGCTCCCCTGCTTAGTTCAGCATATGTATACTGCTGTCTCCTATGTGCTGTGCTTATCTAAAATAATCTAAGGAAGGCACAGCAGTAGTGATATGACTGTAAAACAACACCTCTAATCTCACAATGACTGTCCTGATATCAGTAAGGCAGCTGAAAAAAAATTGGCATGGACACATTCAGCTAAGTCCATTGTATTATAGTCATTCTGAAAGTCCACAGACTTTCTTTACCCCCCCCCCCCCACCATGCTTGTGACCAGATCCCATCCAGTTCCTTTACTCCTCCTGTTCTGGGCAGATAGATTTGCCCACCATCCCACTTATGCAATGCCTGAAGGCCCATCTCTCTTTTCTATCCCCTTCCTATGGCAGACTAAGCTCCTTTCCCATACATCATTCGTAGTGTGTCAACAATAGGGTCTCAAACCACATTTCCCCATTATGCATATTGTCAAGGGAAAGCTCACCATATTACCACCACATCCACACTGTGAGTCATACCAAGATGATCATCCACAGACATGCATCTGGGGCATTTCTCCCCGGGCCTCCGCTGAAAATTGGCTTCATTCCAAGTCGGACTTTCCCGGTTAATAAATGTTAAATAAAATAAAATAAAATAAATTATTCAAACACAAGTACCATCAGTTCTACATCTCAGCTGTGATTGACCCCCATGGCTGAGAATAACAAAAAGAATAACTTCCTCTCCAAAAGACATCATTGAACAAAGTAGTGATCTGAGCCCTTTTCTGCCTCCAGGACTCAGCATTTGGTGCTTCTCCCTGGCCTCCTCACGACTGTATTGCCCTCCTCAGCTGTTGCTGCTGCCACTAATTATGCTCTACAACAAGCCTCTTCAAGTAGCAGGACAACAGCCAGTCATGTACAACCCCCAACAGCTTACTCAGTGTATCACAGATGGTGGGGCTACCGTTTACCTAATCCATAGGCTATGTGCTGTCCCTGATTCTGCTATGCCTTGCCAATATCTAACTGACTCCAGTACCTCTGTTAATAAAGTGCACAATAGTTTTTTTTAAGAATTTCACCTTGGCAGCAGTATGTTAGATGTCTAGTTCAGTATATTGTGTTTGCCATGCACAGCAAGACAGCAGCATGCATAGCCTCACTTCCTACACCAAAGCAGTCCACAAAGATACCCTCCGTCTGGCTACTAGCATTGCTGACAACTTTGGGATGTTCCTTTGCTATGGCAGCGTTAATTCTTTATAAACCATGATTCAGATACTTTTCATCAACTGAGAAGTATGACATTTATCCATGAAAATGACAGAGAACAGAATTATCAAATGATTAACTGGAACAACAGAAAAAGTTTAGTGAGAAACACTGCAATAACTACACTCCTGCCTCATGCATTTATGTAGGCAGCACTATCCACAGGTTGGGACAGTGACTCCCTCTCAGCTGACAAGCTCTGCTATAAAGCAGTGCTCCAAACCTGTAAGAATGTAGTCCATGTAGGTAAACAGTGTCTATTTAGGCTAATGTCTTGTTGTCAAAACCCCAAAGCATACAGTCTGATGTGACATGATGTAAGCCATAGTATGCACCCTGCAGCATCGAACAATGGCTCTAGAATGAGAGACTAAAAAGCCACATATTTCCAAGGACTGCTTGTAGACCCACAATAAACTGCAGAACATCATCAAACTTATTCAGGTACAAATGCTTCCAACATTAAGACTAATCCAAATTAAGGCAAGACTTACAGTTTCAGAGCAGTCCTTTGTCAATTGTGATTGTTCTTAACACATACTTGTCTTGCTTTGGCTCATTAGCAGCAGTACAAAGAACTGCCTGCTCACACCCTTGTTCTCCCCTCCCCTTCCCTGTTTATTACCTTAAGACAATCCCAGAGTTAATAAATATTACCTGTGGCAGGCACCATTTGTAAAACTACAATCCACTCTGCTACAGGCCCCATGAAGGCTCAGTGTCTCTCCAGTAAGTGTTTTACAACTGTAAATGCCTATTTATGTTGAATTGTATTAGACATTTTACAACTGTATATGTTTATGTTGAATTTCAAGCCTGTACTCCAATCTGCTTACTTACACTATCAGACTATTTACCCCACTCATAGGACCAAAAACTGGGACTGGGTTAGCCCCGCTCCGCTTCGTCCTCACTACGCTCGGGCTCGCTTCGCTCCCCTCCCTGCCCCCTTATCCCACCCGCCCCCACTGTGTCTACATTTATAGCCACTAGGCCACACCCCTACTTCCTCTCCAACCTACACAACTTCCTCTCCAATTTCCCCCCCACCACTTTACTGTTTAACCACTACTATTCCTCTGAAGCACATTGACCCCACCCATCGATGACATATAACATGTCTATAAATAATTATAAACTCCTTCCTCTTATCTTACCACTCTTAATTCTGCCATACTTTCTTACTAGCTATGAAAATCTCACATTCGTCGGTTTCTCTTATCCAAAATGCCAAACCAAGACCCCCCTACCTCCACTGACTGCGGAACTTGCCCACTACTACACTACCCCAAAAATGATAAATTCCAGCCACTTGCTTCTAAAAAAACCACTCCAATCAACACCAAAATCCAAATATGAACTAAAACTACTATTCAAAGTTATTAGACTACTAGCGTATCTAAGAAAAATCATAACCAAAGATGGGGACATCCATCCTAATCCAGGCCCAACCTTAACTCAAAATCCTACCAGCCCACCACTCTCCCACCGTCTGGTCAACTCCCTCCTAATATGCCACTTAAACATTAGAAGCCTAAACAATAAGATACATAGCCTGCATGCTGTACTAGCCACATACCTCCCCAACATAATGTGTCTATCTGAAACATGGCTCCGGCCATCAACCAAAGACAATGAGATCCTGCCTCCTGGTTACAATATACTTAGGGCAGATAGAGTAAAGAAAAGAGGAGGTGGAATAGCCGTCTTATATAATAGCACACTTAACATCATAACTAACCCTATACAACCACCCCAGGTCTCTAACGCTGAAATACTAGCTCTACAAATTCTACTAAATAATCATAAGGGCATTAACCTAATTGTCATCTATATTCCCCCTGGGAACAATGTAGAAACACTAGAGGTCATTCTACATTGGATAGCCAACAACTACCCTCAAGAAACCATTGTCCTGGGCGATGTTAATATTGACTGGAACCAATGCACAGCACAGTCCAACCCCATCCCTGTTAACCTACATGGATTCTCTCAGATAATATCATCTACCACACGTACAGGTAACAATAACCAAAAAGAGAGTATACTAGACTGGATACTCACCAACAGTCATCCCCAGAACTATATGTCTGGAACTCTCCCTAATGATCTTAGTGATCACCTGCTCACATACATCATGAAAGACAAAATTAATTGTACAAGCTTACCTATTTATAGGTCTATCAGATCCATGAAAAACTTTGACCCAACTAAATTTCAACTTGAACTCAAATCATGTAACTGTACAAAACTAAAGTTCCTTCCCCTTGATGAGGCAGTGTCATCATTTAACAATTCATTCCTTACTATACTTGACTCGCATGCCCCTAAACGCTCAATAAGAATTAAAACTCAACTAGCACCCTGGCTAACAACAGACACCAAAACCAAAATAACAACTAGAGACAAAGCGTGGGATAAATGGCGACTACCAAACTACCCCTAGATCGTATCAAATTCCAACAACTTAGAAATGAGACTAAAAAGCCATCATACTAGATAAGAAAAATTACTTCTACAATCTGCAACATAAACATCAGAATAAATAAATAAACTTCTCCAACCAGGCAAATCCACTACTCCGACCCCAGGAACATTATCTGACAAGAGCCAAGAAGATATAGCCAATTCATTCAATGCTTTCTTCACAGAAACCATCCAGTCATTAGCTAACCAACTTTCTCCTCCCCACACTTCTATAAACACTATACCCGACTCACCACTCTCTTTTAACTTCCAGCCAGTGTCCACATCCTTTATCAGATCCCTTTTGAAAAACTGAAGCCAACCACCCTTTCAGCCGATCTTCTGCCGGCTGAATACCTGCAAATTGCTGCAGATGTCGTAGCCTACCCTATCTCAATCCTAATTAACAGAACCATAACTGAGGCCTCAATCCCCTCAATTTGGAAAATATCCTATGTTATTCCACTCCACAAAGGAGGTTCATCCACAGAACTATCCAACTATAGACCTATAGCCATACTATCACCACTTGCCAAAATTATGGAAAAGTGCATGCACAACCAGCTAATGCTCTATCTAACCCAAAATAAACTACTCACAGACTCTCAACATGGATTCAGACCCCATCATAGTACAACCACTGCCCTCCTCTCTTTTACTGAAAACATTAATCTTAACCAGAATAATAAAAAAATATCCTCCGCTCTCTTCCTGGACCTATCAAAAGCCTTCGATATGGTAAACCATCAGTTACTTCTATATACTTTAAAACCCTGTATCTAGATACTCCAGCCCTTGACTGGTTTCAAGCTTACCTCACTGGGAGACAACAAGCAGTAATGTGGCAAAACCAGCTCTCCTGCCTACTACCAAATACCATAGGAGTTCCTCAAGGTTCCATATTAGGACCTCTCCTCTTTTCAGTCTTCATAAACGACATCCAAACAGTCATCCCTGAAGCCACCTGCATTCAATATGCAGATGACTCGACTATAATATGTTCCAATGCCTCTCTTGCAAATCTACTAACTACCACCCAACATAGCTTCACCAAAGTCGAAAACTGGCTTGCCAACCATCTCCTGATCTTAAATCCAAACAAAACCAAGTTACTTCTCTTCTACCCAACCAATAGATCTCCGACTGAAAACTTCACTATAAAATCCAATAATGGGACCATCATCTCCCCAGACACCTATACAAAGCTATTAGGAGTAAACATTGACATTAAACTCAGATTTGATATACATATCAACCAAGCCATTAAGTCAGTCAACAAGAAACTTGGGACCCTATACAGAATTAAAGCCTTCCTTACCCCGAATGCCAGGGCAGCCACAGCCCGTTCACACCTTCTCTCTACCCTACTATATGCTTCTCCTGTCCTCACTCACCTTAACAAATCTGATCTGGCCAAGCTCTCATCCTGATATAATCACATTGCCAGGTTCGTTACAGGCCTACCCTACAGAACACACCACTGTACTAACCTGAAAAAGCTTGGATGGATAGAATTCCCACACCTTCTTCACCAGTCCCAACTCATAGAGGTCTTCAAAATCCTTAAACAACCTGAGAATACCCCAGCACTAAAAAACTTAATGACTCCCTACTTCAATCTAAGCTGCCTTCGCTCAGCAAACAGACTCCTTGTCCAAACAACTAAATCTCTCAACCTAGGTGGTGACGTGCTATTTGCCAACACCACTGGTAAAATATGGAAGTCTCTCCCAAATAACATCACGCTTGCAACTTCTCTAAGTCAATTCAAAATTAGTCTAAAACTCCACTTCAAGTCACACTGGCTATGTCCTTGCTCAAACCCAGACTAGCTCTGTGCCATTAACTAAAACATAAACAACTAGCTAAGATGATAAGTACTTTGTATACTGTGATAAAGAAATATGTATCCTGTCTAACTCTGTCATTATACTGCCTATCATCCTTGCTAATATGTTATTAATGTTACATTTGTAGTAATCTCAGAAATAGTAATGGCAGTCTTGTACTTGTATGTAAATAGCCTATGTTTTTGTTAAGTTCTTTCAGCTCATTTACTGTACCTAATTATCAATGTAACTCTGTTGGAGCTTTTCTCCCCGGGCCTCCGCTGAAAAAGGACATGTATCCAGTCGGACCATCCCGGTTAACAAATGTAAAATAAATAAATAAAATAAAATCTACAAGATGCATGTTCATATACAGAGCAAACACTGGAACAGGTGCTCAGATCAACCATGTAATACTGTGTATTACATAAGACATTGAATCAAAGCCATAGATGAAGTGTGGTTGAATTGAATCATGGAAGGCTAGTCTTCAAATCACCTGATAGGAATATTGTAAACAGATAGATCCTTGAATACATCTATCTAGCTATCTGTAAAACCTGACTATATAATTTTGTGTATGTATCTGTGTGTGTGTGTGTGTGTGTGTGTGTGTGTGTGTGTGTGTGTGTGTGTGTGTGTGTGTGTGTGTGTGTGTGTGTGTGTGTGTGCGTGTGTGTGCGTGTGTGTGTGTGTGTGTGTGTATAGGTTTATTATCACAATGCAGAATGATGGTTTGGCGAACATGGGAATGCCAAACGTTAGTTGCCCGATTTCCATATTTTCAACCTTCAATTCTCTGAATCTCCTGTTGAATGAATATCACTGCATTCGCTCATACTTGAGCGATGTTTCACATTGAGATCATGGGTCAGTTCAGATCATGAGAATTACCCTTTTCAGCACTATGGTGCGATCTCAGAGTTGGAATATATATATGTGGGAGGGGGTGTGGGGGTACAGCCCCCCACAGGGGGATGCAGAGGGGCTTGCCCCCCTGCAAAAACATTACTGTCAGCACTGTACAGTACAGTACAGATTTGGTCTGTAAGTACTGCTGCAAAGGGGACAACAGACTTCCAATGTCGAATTTGACTTCACCTCAGTTAGGTTGCTGATATTCCAACCTAATTAATATTCCGAACATCAAACAGTATATATATATATATATATATATATATATATATATATATATATATATATATATATATATATAAACACACAAATCTATATATACATTTCTGAATAAACATTCCAGCCTTTTATTGCATGGAATACTGTGGCAACTGATATTTAAGATGAAAATATGAGCATAAACATTTGAGTAAAATAAAAGTGTGGTAGCAATTTGCTTCAATTCTTAAATAAGGTAGTCTGATGAAGTCTAGGATCCATTTGGGAGATTGTTAAGATGGAAGCACTTACTTCATTGTTCTTATCCGTAAAAAGTGTTTATTCATTCTTTTTGGGACATTCTTTCTCAACATGACTGTTTTGGATTGTTTTATGATCTTTGTTTTGTTCTGGTCCTTTAGAATCTGTCTGTTACATTGATTTGTTCAAGGGGTTGGACATAAGCGTACTTCTGGCATAAAAACTATCAGCACACACCCAGTTCCAGCACATGCAACATAATCATTTTGGAAAGCAAATAGCTGCACCAACCTATTATTTATAGGGAAAGTAACTCAGAATGGATACCATCATAATGGAAAGTGGTGCACTCATACACATAAATCCTGACACTGGTGCAGTCATAGGCACAAATCCTGACACTGGTACACTCATAAACATAAATCCTGACACTGGTGCACTCATAGACATAAATCCTGACACTGGTGCAGTCATAGGCACACATCCTGACACTGGTACACTCATAAACATAAATCCTGACACTGGTGCACTCATACACATAAATCCTGACACTGGTGCAGTCATAGGCACAAATCCTGACACTGGTACACTCATAAACATAAATCCTGACACTGGTGCACTCATAGACATAAATCCTGACACTGGTGCAGTCATAGGCACAAATCCTGACACTGGTACACTCATAAACATAAATCCTGACACTGGTGCACTCATAGACATAAATCCTGACACTGGTGCAGTCATAGGCACAAATCCTGACACTGGTACACTCATAAACATAAATTCTGACACTGGTGCACTCATAGACATAAATCCTGACACTGGTGCAGTCATAGGCACAAATCCTGACACTGGTACACTCATAAACATAAATCCTGACACTGGTGCACTCATAGACATAAATCCTGACACTGGTTCAGTCATAGGCACAAATCCTGACACTGGTACACTCATAGACACAAATCCTGACACTGGTACACTCATAGACACAAATCCTGACACTGGTTCAGTCATAAGCACAAATCCTGACACTGGTACACTCATATACAGAAATGTTTCCTTTTATCAGCTAGTCACCACAGCAATACAGAAGGCCTTTAGTTTACTCATGTTCTTCTCAGTGGGGTGGGGACATGTCGAGTTAATACAGGGAAGTTATCCTTCCATTTTACATCTCATTCTTGAAAGCAATGCCCCCATATGTATCCTCCTAACAAAATGCCTTGCTCAGCTTGAAAGTGTACAAAAGTTTATGGCCAAAAGAATTGATGAGTTTTGACAGCTACATTATCATGAAGGACTTAAGGGACGATCTTTGTTCTTAGTCTCATATTGACTCCTAAAAGGAGACATGTGCCTTACATTTCAGGTCATGAACAAACCCTCCATTTTGAAACACTTTGTCTAGAATGTACTGTGGGAAGGGTCAACCAGCATGCAAATATGATCAATTTTAATATCATTACTAAAAGTACTAGAAAGTGAAACCAGTAAAGCATGCAATGTCACCCTCAGCTTTGGAAATAAACTCTCCTCATAAAAAAGTGACCATTACCATTCACATTTAAAAGAAATAGATGAATTCATGGATATGGAAAGGCTCCATCTTATAATAAATGGGTTCAAGCTTCTTGACAGACATTAGGCCATATGCTTGGTATGAATCTATGAACTTATCAACCTAGGAATGCAACAGAAAGATATGCTTATGGATCCTAAGGTGCCATTTTGAATATTATGTCATGAGCAATGTCCCCTTGCCTTGGACAATATTTGGGTTCATGGTTTCCTATGTTATTACTAGGAAATTAATCAGGTGGATCATTTGCAGCCCAATAATTGCAGTTCCCACTACTTTCTTGAGGGGGTTATAGGTGAAACCAGGGGTGTATTTTTGATTACCTATTTATGTAATTTTACAAAGGTTAATACATTGTAAATCATTCTTGTACTCGGAGCTTTTTACCTTGGGCCTCTGCTGAAAACAGGCTACTAGCCCAGTTGGACTTCCCCATTAAACAAATGTTAAATAAAATAAATAAAAATAAAATAAAATTCATCCAAGTTGCATTTGAAGAGGGTGAAGGAGCTACCTTATTTAATATGAATGGGCGTTCTGTTTCAGAGGAAAGGAATTCTGTCATTGAACAATCTGTCATCCCAGCAATCTTCTTGTTTCTGTGAAGGTTAAGGTCCTTTGTATAGTTGTTTATGGTTTTGCAAACAAGAAGGCGGTCACTTGAGGCAGGATTACTTGAGGCTTTGTATCCCAGGACACGAGACCTTATAGACCAGGCAGAAGTCACCTCTAAAGAGCTTGTATGTAAAAGAGAAGTGTGAGATAGGACTCTAAAGATGTTCTGCATATGTAATAGAGTTCAGACCCTTGATTTTCTTTGTGAAGAAGCATTAAGAGCCTTTCAAGTTGCATCATGTGTCTGGAGAGGTACATAATGAAGGAAGTATTGTATTCTATTATAGGCCTGATAAGGAAGCAGATGCGAGGTATGATAATAGTCATGGACCTTGAGAAAATACCCTTGATGACAAGCTAGACTGATTCCACAATTTAAACAAACATATATGAAGAAGAACATAGCTCATGATAGTTGTCTAATAAAATTTTACCTGTATGTGGCTGTCTGTTGGAGTACTATGTACTATGTTATTAATCTGCAGTGATGATTTTGGCGATCAGCCACATGGCAACTCAGTTGTACAGGACTGTGGTACCAGGTAGGATGTGCTTCACATCTGATGTGCTTTGGCAGGCACTTTTTATACAGATCTGTTCGTTAACATGGTCTTGTATGGGTAACTTGTCCATTTTGTAAGGCAAATCAAATACTACATATATTTATTTGAATTATTGTATTTAAACATGTTGGTCAATCTATAGGATAACTGGAAGGGAATCTTCATTATATATTTTGGTTTTGAGTTACATAAACTGAAAAAGGTCCCACAATTCCTTTACAAGAATATCCAGTAGGGGATTAATCTTCCATTTTATGTCTTTGTTAATAAAATTGACATTAATAGTTAACCTTTTTTTCCTATGGACAAGCCAGTTGGGAAATCTAAACAGTTCATTAATAACACATAATAATGTACACTTATCTGCATCCCCAAGATTAGGTCTCCAAGTAGTCTAATTTTAGACCACCAAACATACAGTTCAGGTTAATAAACATAGCCAGTTAGCCATAGGCCTAGAATAATAAGGAAACGTAATATTGTTTGAAAAAGAGGGAGGTTGAGCTCCTTCTGAATGGTTTTGCTGTCAAATACAGCAAGATATCTCACTGGTTAACCTGCTTCACAGCACAATAGTTTAGGGTTCAGTCCAGACCTTTAGTATCTATCTATGTAGAGTATGTCTATTATCTCAGTATCTGTATAGGTTTTCTCTGGGTATTAAAATCTCTTCCCACATTGCCAAAATATTCTGATTGATAAGTTACTCTAAATTGTCCTGACATACTGTATTTACTCTCTTGTCTCCCTTATTGCACTGTAGCCAGTTTTCTAACCTGCAAAAACATGAATATGTTTCAAAAAATTAAATAAAAGAAGTACAATAGTTTCCCTTTACTTGCAGCAAATTAAAACAGACTTCTTAACCGTCTTTCTTAACACGTAATCAAAATACACTGGAAGTGGGATATACAAAATATATATGCATAGCCAGTTCTCGGAACATTCATTCATCTCCTGGACCAAGAAGATAATTGTCTTTAGTGGACTGCAGGTGTTACACTGTTTGTCTTGCAATGGTTTAGATAATGGCAGATGGTCATTACTAAATTGTTGCCATTAAATGATGTATGAACCCATCTAGTCTCCATTCTCACATTTAAGTGGAAAATAATATGATCAGAGCATCCTTCTTCAAACTTAGATTTAGAAGCTATATAAGAGACTCAGCTATAGAAACATGACTCCTTCAAATCACGTTTGTTGTAGCACTTAAGGGCAACATACCAGGGACAGATATACCAGACAGAAAGCATACACCAGCAGATACTGAAGGAGTAGGATCTTTAGTAGTGAATATTAATTGTCTGTTTTTACACTTGATATGGACTGTCTAAAATTAAATAGATGATTTCTCTGGCTGTTGTTGTGTGACATTGCTAACCCAGAATACAAACCATATCCATATTGCTGGGGTCTTTCCTTATTAACTAGCTTTAATGTACTGTATTAAACTTAATTCCTTCCATTTTTTAATTGAATTGACAAATGCTTCTGTTTTACAGTTTCATAGGTTCATAGGTTCATAGGTAGGTACTAGGCTATCTGCCCAAGGGCATTTATAAGCCTAGCCAGAGTGTGTCAGCTTTTTGCCGCCCCATTGATTAATTAATTGATCTTCTGTCAAGCAGAGCCAATGAAGTGATCCCAGGGGTGTATTTTCTGTTACCCATCCACTCGCCAAAGTTTTTCTTGAAGAGTGTTAGTGAGGGGCTCTGCCTAATGTAGTTTGGAATTTTGTTCCAAAGCATGGGGAGTCTCTGTGACAGGAATCTATCCCTCCAGCATGTTCTATTTATTGTTGTGACAAGGTTTAGCTCACTAGAGCGTGTGGCTCGCAGTGACTTGGATTTCTTTAGGTGGAGCATGTCCATCAATTCTGAGTTGGACATGGCTTTGTAAGTCAGGCAGAGATCACCTCTGAGTAAGCGATATGCCACTGAGTACAGCCAGAGTTTTTTCAGTTGGGCTGCATAGGACATATGTTTGAGGCCAGTAATCCTCTTGGTGAGGTACTTTTGTGGTCTTTCCAGCTGTTGGAAGTGTCTTGTGAGGTACATCCCAAATGGGGCATTGTACTTTATGATGGGTCTGATGAGTGACGAATAGAGGAGCACTATAACCTCTTTATTTCTAGATGTGATCCCTTTAGTAATTAGATGGGCCACATAGAAGGATTTCCTAACTACTTTGGCAATATGATTGTCAAAGGCAAGATTACTATGTACCTGGGTCCCCAGATCTCTTATTACCTCTTCTGTATTAAGGGGGCTGCCACCTATGTGGTAATTCGTGGGTGTTTTGTTTTTCCCAAATGGGATGACTATGCATTTTTTGGCATTTAGCTTGAGGCCATGACTTTGACACCAGGTGTACATCTCAGTAAGGCCCTTTCGGAGGATGTCCATGTCAGCCGGAGAGTCAATTATGGCTCCCAGTTTGCAGTCATCGGCAAACTTGGTTAGCCATAGTCCTACTGTGTTTGCCTGTACTTCTAAGAAGTATATGCCAAACAGTAGGGGTCCCAGGACCAAGCCTTGTGGGACACCATTTGTGACTGGTTTAGAGTCAGACCTGGAGCCCGCTATTCTTACTGTGTGAGTTCTGTCTGTAAGCCACTTGGCAACCCATCTCGTGATGTAGGGGTTTATGTTCAGGCTTGCGAGTTTTTCTGTAATACCCGAGTGGGGAATGGTGTCAAAAGCCTTGGTGAGGTCAAGGTAGGCTGCGTGAACCACCTTTCCCTCATCTATGGCCTTGGTGACTGTCTCAAAGAAGTCAACCAGGTTTAGTAAGCATGATCTGCCCTTAACGAAGCTGAACTGGGTCGGGTCAAGTGTTTGGAGATTCCCAATGTCTTTGTTAATGAGTTCCATGATGATGTGCTCCATAACCTTGCATACCAGGCTAGTCAGGCTTATGGGGCGATAGTTACCAAGGTCAGTTGTGGTCCCTCAGATTGTCTTGTTCTCCAATATGCATGTTTAAAACAGTAGTGAATGAGGGCATTTAATTTCCTTCCTTTCTGTAACAGTAGAGAATTGCTAATAGGATATACCACATCAAACATATTACAGCATCACTGAACCACAGTAGAATTAAAACTGATAATCTATGGAAAACTTGAGTTTAGGTATGAGAAAAAAAGATTTCAGATTCCATTCACAGAAATAACATTCTCAGCAAGACAGACTACAAAATGTAGTGCCTTGACTTTCAAATTGTTTTATCAAGCTAATATCCAAGGGCTATTATGAGCTGAACCGATAATTGTATTAGAGCTTGTTTCAGCTACATATATCACTTGCCTTGTATTCATTTATTGCTTCTTTAAAATGCAGAATAAAAGTAGATAAAATGTTAGATGTAAATAAAACAGCATTACCACAGGTAGTAATAAACATAAGGAACATACAAGTTATGTGCAGCAACTGCTGCAGTCTACCTTACCAAATTCCACAGAACCATATTTATATTCCAGCATTCACACAACACATGTTCTGGAATTTTCTGAATTCTCCCTGGAAACCAGAAGCATGATGGCCTTGCCCATGACATCTCTGCAGCATGCAGTGCTCAGGTGACTCCAGTGTAGGCTGAAATGTCTCTCAGTGCTTTGTGTGATTTTGTTGAAGATGTACAGACATGCGTTCTTTCACCCTTATGGGCATGCTAGCCCACCTATTCCTGTCAGTATTATCTCTTCTGTTTATCTTTCTTAGTCATCATCACCGTCTCAGGCTCATACCTCTCAACTGTAGAGATTTTTGCAGAATGTCCACATTTTTGCCTCATATTTTTGGCCTGTTTCTCATAAAATTGTGGTTTTCTGGTAAATCACTGGTAAATTATTGAGGACTGAAGTCAGAAAATAATGCCAGACATTTGAGATTCAGACTTTGTCTTCTTCTTCTTCTTTCGGCTTTTCCCTGTTAGGGGTCGCCACAGTGGATCACCTTGTCTGCTCATGATTGGCAGTGGAGTTTTACGGTGTTGAGTTGCCAGCCCGGTGCCCAACCTTCCCACAGAAGGCACACACATGCACACACTCAGACCTAGGGCCAATTTATAGTGTTCAATCCACCTGCAGCATGTCTTTGGGATGTGGGAGGAAACCGGAGCACCCGGAGGAAACCCACGCGACCACAGGGAGGACATGTAGACTCCGCACAGAAGGCCCCCCAGCCTAGGATCGAACTGGAGAACCTCTTGCTGTGAGGAGGCAATGCTAACCACTGAAAATTCATGCTAATGCAAAACCTGTTATTCTGTCAATGTTCTAAGTTTGTAAGAACAGTATTTAAATATTGTCCCTATTTTTGGGCCTTTGTCCCCCATTATTTATGCCTTTGTCCAGATTTCTTGCTCCAAGAGGTTGAGACGCTTGGAATTAATTTTAATATAAACATTATATGAAATGAATATATTCTCTGTGTATTCTCCTCCAGCTCTCTTACACATGTTTTATGAACTGTTGTCATATTATTAACAATACTTGAAAAGTGAATTAGGAAACAAATTTTAAAACATTGTACTAAGAGTGTCAATAACAGTTTTACAACTACTTTTTATAATCAAACACAGTGATGTGCATGCTGAGGAAAAAAGAACAATCCAGAAGTTTAATACAATATTTGAAATAAATGACTCATAACGTTAAGTTTTATATATTTGAATTCTTGACTTCAGCAGACTTTTCAGACCTTCACTAAACACAAAATAACAACAAAGGCTGTGAGAAAAAAAAGAAACTATTCAAGAAAAAATATTGACAAAAATATCATCTTAGGCTATACAGGTTTTCAACCTTTTGCTGATGCCAGGAAATGGTCAGCTGAACCAGGTGTGGACTGGGACTTTGTTATATGATTAAATCACTTCATATAGGACCTTTGCAGTTCAGTCTGTAAAAAGAGCTAAAATTAATGAAGTAAGTGTCCAGTGCACACTCTGCACTTACCAAGGGAAGAATCCTAAGGGAAACTGATGTACTACGTACTTTAATTACTGTTGTTGTAGCTTTTCTACTACAAGTTCAGGAAATTATAAAGATCTTGTTAAAGCAATTAAATGTGATGAAGTTAACCATGCTTTAAATATTGTATCAAGAAGTACC
>NC_056728.1:1387749591-1387762545 GCF_019279795.1 Protopterus annectens
CCTGAACTGACCACGCTGTCATCCACCTAAAGGTGGCAGCAGCAACAGCACCACCACTACAAGAGACAGCCAACACATATAGGTCCCAGCCTGCCACAGTTGTCTCCAGACCTCCTGTCCTACTTACACTACTGCATCAGGTAGCAGGGTTGTAGAGTGGTGCCTACCAGTAGCAGTGTGAGTGGAGAAAAACATTTGTCATCATTCAGCAGCTGTCTGAGATTGTGGTAGAGATAATAGACAGGAGGTTGGATGCCCCATTGCCTTTCTGAAGACATGTTTGAGCCACTTGTTGAGTTGTGTCACTACCCAGCACTATATTTTGCTTATAAGGCAGGAAATAATGATGATGGTTTCCAGAGTAATGGATAATCTCTCACTGGGACTAATTTTTTAGAGACTGCATCCCTACACCCAGTCCTCTTCCCAGACCTGGTGTTCCCCTCCCTTTTGTATCTGTGTTCACCACTGTAAGTTGTACAACCCCAACTTATCATTGTCTTTCCTCTGTTTGTTTGATGTCTTCATCAACATTGTGCTCCCCCTCCATTATGTTACTCCACACCATGTCAATAATATCTGCCTTTCCCTGCAATCTACCTTCCCACTCCTACCTACTTCATAACTCACTGATTTCCTTCCCCAAAGTTCCCTTCTCAATAAAAAAGACACCAGCCTCCCCAAAACATACTGCCATAGATGCCTTTGCAGTACCCCAGATATTTAGGTAATGTACACATTATTGGCTATACTCATTCAGCCTACAAAGTGTAGCTGTTAACATTACTGAGCTAAGATGTAGAGAAATATGTTTATATTCCATCTCCATGTTGCTCATTCCTCAGTTGTTCACCTTCTATTTTACCTTCTGCTTGCTTCCCCTTTTCATCTCTGTCCCATAGTCCCATTTCCAACTTATGATATGTTAAAAACATTGATGAAAACACCACAAACATGCCCACAAGGAACTTATAATTCAATGGCCATGCACTTTGTGACAGTCGACATAGAACAATGTTGATGGTCATATATAGTCATAGAGAAATGATAACACATCTTCTATGGCAAAAGTGGAAAAAAATGAAGAAAATTCATTTTCATGTGCAAACATTCTTGCCATCAATCACAAAACTGATCAAAGTATAGGTGTGTTTCACCAAGCAATAATGAAATGCTGTTGTTAGTTACCCAGTAATGGCTTCTGTGGCTCAGTGTGTTCATGCTATAATGAATCTATCTTGGGTACACTGGGTACAGGGCTGTAATCAACTGAAGGTGGTATGTTGTTTTACATATCCTTTTTCTAGAATACAATTTGATTCTATTCCTTTTCAATTTGATGTTTCTAATGCCCCTTTTTTATGAGTGCTTCTGTGTCACAGTGGGCTAATGTTCTGTTTCACAGATTATGAATAACATATTCATGGATTTAAATGCACTCAGGTTTATTTCTATTTTTCTGTTATCATTTGCTCCATTCCCCTGAAATGAAACACTCCTCTCATCATTGAATAAAATCAGTCAGGAAGTGTGGCATGTTTTAACAAATTGTAAGTATGCTTCTTCTAGTGTTGTTGAGCTAGGAATATGTCAGAAGTGCTTCTACTCACATCCATCCAGCTCTTTCTTTATTGCCTCACCTTATGTTCTACTATCTGTGTGATTCCCCTGTTTATTTCTGACTTATACTTCCAGTTCCAATTATTGTCCATAAGGTGATCTCACATGATGTAGCCATGGAGCTGTGCTGCAGCTTTAACAAGAAGCTGCTTATCATGTACGCTGGCCTGGCCACATGCACGTATAACTAAAATTTCTACTCATCGCACACTCAGAGTAAATAGTGTTGGCTTGCCGGGGGGGGGGGGGGCTTTCTATGACTGCATCATTATAATTGATAGTAGTTTCTTGTTTGTTTTTTTCTAATAGTTGGTACAGCCAAGAGTTATCAAAGAAAGAGAGAAATCCAAGAAGCTAATTAGAGATACTTTGGTAAATGTCAATAGCCTCTTTATTTCTTTAGGGTTGGTATGAATGCTTATATCTAAATCTCAGACAGCAAAGTTAGTAACTCATTTATTGTTATTCTTGAGACCTTTTGTTTAAAAATGTTTGTAAGGCGATACTTTTAGACCAGTAAAAGAGTTTATAACATTTCCATTTATCTGTGCTATCCTAATAGGCTATGCTCCTGTACTGTTTTTGAGCTCCTGAATTTTAAGAGGTTTATTTTTACAATGCTTTGTTTTGCAGTCTTTTTTCCTTAGATAAGACCTCATTGATTATCCTCCTTATTTTGATCTCAAAGTTTGTTAAACTTCTCTTGTTTTTTCAATCTATCTATAACATTTTATCTTAAAGAAATATCAGTAAGATATTGTGTCAACACTTTATTGTTCTAATTTCTTACAGAATGTTGATATTCAACCCCCCCCTACCAAAAAAAGAAAAAAAAAACAGTAAAGATCTATTTTAGGTAGAAGAGGACCAAGCTTCCACTGTCTGAAAGGGGATAATGTGTGTTTAAAGATTAGTAACATATAATATGGGCATGGTGCCTGGTTGGGTTCGCACATGCATGGCCATATGTCTCACTCAGTAACTAATGAGGCACATATCCAAAATGCTGGCATCTCCATTTATATGTCCATAACATGTAAAATGTCAAATCTTTGATGCTTTGAAGGTGATCCTGCCTGAAGCCTACCAAGCTAATTTCATTCTTACAAGAAATCCAAGCAGGCAAAGGGCATGTATGGTATAAAACCAAACAATTTATTTAGCAAAAAAAAATGTAAGCACTTTCGCATATCACTCCTTCACCTCATCAGACATGGTGTCCTTTGCCTGCTTGGATTTCTTGCATTATATTTTTGGAACCTGGTCTGGACTTTATCTGGTGCAGTAGTTTTGTTTCAATTTCTTGCATTATATTTTTGGAGCCTGGTCTGGACTTTGTCTGGTGCAGTGGTTTTGTTTGGATTTCTTGCATTATATTGTTGGAGCCTGGTCTGGACTTTATCTGGTGCAGTGGTTTTGTTTGGATTTCTTGCATTATATTTTTGGAGCCTTGTCTGGACTTTATCTGGTGCAGTGGTTTTGTTTGGATTTTTTGCATTACATTTTTGGAGCTAAGTCTGGACATTATCTGGTACAGGTTTTGTTTGGATTTCTTGCATTATATTTTTGGAGCCTGGTCTGGAGTTTGTCTAGTGCAGTGGTTTTGTTTGGATTTCTTGCATTATATATTTGGTGCCTAGTCTGGACTTTATCTGGTGCAGTGGTTTTGTTGGATTTCTTGCATTATATTTTTGGAGCCTGGTCTGGACTTTATCTGGTGAAATGGTTTTGTTTGGATTTCTTGCATTATATTTTGGAGCCTGGTCTGGACTTTATCTGGTGTAGTGTTTTTATATTTTTGGAGCCTGGTCTGGACTTTATCTGGTGCAGTGGTTTTGTTTGGATTTCTTGCATTATATTTTTGCAGCCTGGTCTGGACTTTATCTGGTGCAGTGGTTTTGTTTGGATTTCTTGCATTATATTTTTGGAGCCTGGTCTGGGCTTTATCTGCTGCAGTGGATTTGTTTCTGCCTGTATTTTCATTCTTAGATCATTTTATTTTATTGTATTTATTTTATTTTTCATTTGTTTCCTGGGATACTCCAACTGGACAAAAAGTAAATTTTCAGTTGTGGCCTGTGGAGAAATGTTCCATACAATACAGCAGACAAGCAAAAAAAATAAATAAATAAAATAGGACATATAAGAGAAGAAAAACATTTCCATATTGAAATGTGTGGAAGGAACTTTAAATACAAATAATCAGAAGTAGATAATGTGTAATATATATTATATTTCTAGATAGATGAGAAACAGTAACAGACATTTAAGTAACATAGTTATAAAAATGTAAACAGAAGATAAAGTTTGTGACAAAAGCAATTAAGAATCGCTGTTGTATGATTAAGTGAAGGCATACTATAATGGGATATCTAGTAGATTAACAAAGTGATGTGTTTGTGAATTATTTAATAACCTGGGTCACAACAGGAGCATATCCATGTTTTTTAAAAGTGGAATTTGATGAGTGTTTTAAAATTAGATTTACTGGCTGTTGACCTTGTGAAGGCTGCCAGCCTAACCAGATAGGATTTTGTACATAATTTTGTAATTTGTAAATATGAATGTTGAATTACAGGCTTGTTTTCTTAAATGAAAGAATATGCTGTGAAAGGTTGAACTTAAAACAATGTAGCAACATTGCCCTCTGCTGTAAAGAAAGCCCAGCAATTAAGGAGCCTCAATCCTCACCATTAACATCAGAGAAGGCGTCTCATATTAATTGGTGGCAGTGGTGGGATTGAGGCTCCTTAATTGCTGGGCCAGGGCACAGGCATCACAGACCTTATGTTAAGAGGTAGGGAATTCCAGATTTTTGCAATGCAATTAGAGAAAAGGGAATCTCCAGCAGAATTTTTACTTTTTGTTATGTTTATTAATCACTTGCTGGTGGAACAGAGTTGCTGTTTATTAGAGTAGTGATTAAGTAGGTTTTGAAGTGATTTTTTTTTTCTGGTTGGTAAAGTATTTGATGGGCTATGGAAAGTTGGTTGAAGGGTAGCAGATTGCATAATTATAGACAAGAGAGCTGTTTATGTGCCAACCAATGATTGGATCTATAAGCTGAAATGGTTGCAAACTTTGCAATTTTATTGCAACAGTTGTCAAGTTTGTTTAAATCTGACTTCTTTAGGTTAACCAAAATGGGAGAGGCATAGAGGAGAGTGGAGACTAGATGGGTTTGTGCAATGATGGTCTTAGTGTTATCGGTTAGGTAGTTTATACACCTGTATAGAGTGCCAAGTTTCTTGTTTATTTTTTTATGGTCTGGGCAATGTGTAGGTCAAATTTCATGCTGTGATCAATAATAACACTGAGAAGTTTGGTTTGGGGAACTGGAATCATGGTAGCATTATTTGTTGAGGTGATCTTGAATGGTGGGATGGGGTCTATGGCTCTTGTGAAATGGAACACAATCAATTTAGTTTTATTAGGACTGAGTATAAGATGAGCATTGGATAACCATGTTTCAACTGCAGAGAAGGACTCGAGTTATTTTCTGAAGTTGTTTGAGTGATGGAGCAGAGCAGATTAGGGTTTAGTCATCTGGGTATTGTACTAGGGTAGCATATAGAGTGGCAATATGAAGATTGTTAGTAAATATAGTGAAAAGAAGAGGACTAGGAGAGATACATGCAGAATACACAAAGTAGAAGCCAGAAGAGGAGAGAGATTATTTTGCCATTTTACTGCCTGCTGGTGACTGGTTAGATAGTTTTGGAATCATGCAACTGTAGACAGTCTTCGCTTAAGATCAGAAAGTACATTTAAGAGTTTCTTATGTGCAACAGTATCAAATGCCTTAGACAGATCAAGAAAGATAGAAGCAACACACCTTCATTCCGGTGATGGGTAATAGTGTTAGTAAAGCCAATGAGGGCAGTGGTAGTGTTGTGATTAGGATAGAAACCATGCTGAGTATTATCTAGAAGGTTATTGGTAATAAGATAGTTTAGAATTTGAGAATGTATATGTTTCTCAAGAATCTTTGATAAAGAAGATAAAATAGCTATAGGCCAGTAGTTGGCTAATTCTGTCAAGTTTCCCTCTTTGTGTAATGATATTATATATGATATTTTCCAGAGTAGTAGGACTTGTTTTTCTAAGATGGACAGATTTATGAGAACAGAAACTGGATATGACATTGTTTCAGCAACAATTTTGAGGTATTTTCCAGGTAGATTGCCTGCTGCAAGGTTTGTAGGTGTGAACTTTTTAAGGTATTTGTTTATAACGCCTACTGGGACAGGCTGTAGGGAAAAGTAATTGTCATCTTGTGTAATTGATGGGAGGGCTGGGGAGGTGTTGAGCAATTTGCTGTTTGTGAGGACCAGTATGGATTCTATGAAATATTTATTAAACTGAGTGGCAATGTTGTCTGTAGTGTTGGTTGATAGGGATGATGTGTGAACTTTTCTAAGTTGTAGAATTTTATTAATGGCAGACCAGAACATTTGTGGGTTCTTTTTGTGTTTTGACTGTATGTCACTGCAGTGTTTTTTTATCCTGTCTGATTTTACTTTTAGATGTATTTCACAGTTTTCTACATTTTTGTGGATTTACTACATTTTTATTAGTGTGTCACTTTCCCAAGTATTTTCTCTCTCTTCTAGTGGGTATCTTGTCTCTTTGGTAAGCCGAGGGGCATAGTTGAATTTTATTCTTATTTTTCTGGGAGGGCCTGTTTATTTAGGATGTTAAAGAAGGCGCTGTTACAATATTCAGTTGCAGTGTCTAGGGAGAGAAACTTTTGTGCTTTACAATGGCATAGTCTGAGTGTGGATATGAAGTCTTGGGAGTTGAAATTTCTTTTGTTGCAGATTTGTTGGTAAGTGGTAATTTTTATTGGATTTAGTCTGTGTTGGAGAAATAAGGTGGGAAGACGGTCACTGAGACTATCTGGGAGACAACCAGAGTGTAGCAATAGGGAGGGTTGGTTTGTTAGGATCCAATCAAGTATGGACTCTTTTTGATGCTTTGCCAACTCTAGTTGTAGTGTGTATTAATTGAGTAAAGGCGTGGAGGGTGATATGGTCAGTAGGGTTTGTTGAGTTACAGGAGTTGCAATCGATATTAAAGTCACCCAATATGATTGTCTCCTGGTGGTAGGATTTTGTAGTCTAGTGTAGGATGTGTTCCAATGTGTTAATATTGTTTCTGGGGGGGGGGGATCTAGGCTCCTTTTATTTGCATTGATTTTTAGCCTAGTAAACATAATATCTGTGTTGTTAAAATCTGAAAATCTGGGGTGATGTGATCTATAGTTTTGAGTGTAAGGTTGTTATTGAAAAAAATGGAGATGCCACCACCTCTTTTGTTCTCTCTATCATATCTATTTATTTTTATCCAGGGGGAATTATTTCTCTGTTACTGATTTATGGCTTTAGCCAGGTTTTGGTAATTATGGCAATATCTGGAGAGTAAAGTGAGAGGGTGGCATGTAGTTCTGGTATTTTGTTAACTATGCTTCTTAGGCTTATATTTAGGATTAGTAAGTCAGCTTTTTTCTGGAGAGGTTTTCTCGGGTTTGGAGCTGGATACTGGGTTTGTGCGAGTTATTTTTAGGCCCTGCATTAGGGTGTATGTCTCCACTAAGAATTAGTTTGGATGCTATGTGTATGATACATTTTAGATATTTAGTTATAACCCTGTTGTATTTCAGGGATGGGCTGGGATGGGAATACGATTGTTGTTGGGGGTTCTACTACTTTGGTTCGATCAATGTACAGTATGTGATATTGCAGATTGTTGGTGACATTATGAAATTGATGTGTTTTTGATGTAAAAAGTTTAAGAATGTGTGGGTATGAGATGATGTTGTAATGTATAGTTGATATAGTTCATTGTGATAGCAGGACAACTTAGCAGGAATGGTGAGAATTATGAGGATTGTAGAGAATAAGGGGAACAGTGTAGGGCTGTATTTATAGCAGAAGGGATTATACCTTGCTAAGAGTCTAGTACTATATTAAAATATTCTCCCACTATGCTTGATGTTGGGAAAATCGGTACTTTAAGTGAATGTGCAAAAGCCTTTAATGTAAATACATTTCCATAATTTGACCATAGAAATGTAATAATAAGTGAGGAGAAATGGAAAGTTTTAATTTTACATTAAGAGGGTTCGTGGTCTGCACTCTTGTGGGAGGAGAGGCTGGACTCTGCCCTTCTGAGCTGGGAATTTCTTGTTAAAGGCTTATAGTGCCTGCATATTTGAACTGCTTCTTACTGAAATTGGTACACCTTGTTTGCTGTAGCATAGACTAGATCCAGGCCTGCTGAATCTAGCTTTGTTTGTATAACTTGAGCACTAATCCAGGCATTCTTTAAAGTATTCAATTGTATTTATTACTGCTTGGTAGTAACTTGATTAAAGTGTAGCTATCATTCTAAGTCTTTTGGATTAAGTACTTGGGCTCAGACCAGTTGTTTTACATTAAGAAGGTTTGTGGCCTGCACTGTGGTGGCAGGACAGGTAGCTTACATCCTTCTATGTTGGGAACTGCTGATTGAGGGCTCAGTGTCTGTTATTCTAAAAGTGTATTAGTTCTGGTTTAAGCACTTGGGCTTCAGGCCAGTTATTTTACATTAAGAAGGTTAAGTGGTCTGCACTCTTGTGGGAGGAGAGGCTGGACCCCTGCCCTTCTGAGCTGGGAATTTCTGGTTAAAGGCTTATAGTGCCTGCATATTTGAACTGTTTCTTACTGAAATTGGTACACCTTGTTTGCTGTAGCATGGACTAGATCCAGGCCTGCTGAATCTAGATTTTTTTGTATGCTTGTTGTTTGTTTGCTTGTTATTTCCCTGAAACGCTAATTCCACCTAAAACACAGCTTTTCAGAGTTCTGTGGATCCCTAGTGATATCTGCATTGCTTGCTGTACTTATTTCCTTGTTCACTTGAAAGAAAGCTACTGTTTGTTGTTTTTGCATTTAAGTTACCTGTTACACATTGCTTTTAAGTTATCTGGCACTTGCTCACTAAAGCAATTATATAAGTCAGCACTAAAAAATTAAAAGCACTACACCCTCACAAACTCCCCTTGAATACCTTCTTCCCCATTGGCCCTTTTTTTCAATTATAAAGGAATTCCCAATACTATTCTAGCATGTCCAAAGGTCAGTTGTCAATCTCCTCTCTGGTCCAGCTGGTGAATCTGGGAATCTTGAGGCAATATTACACCTGCCTCATGTACACAGACAACCCTCTCCTCCTCCCAACAAATTCCAACACGTGAGAGATGCAACCATATAGCCAAACTGGAGGCTAAGCTCTCTCAACACAGTACTGGCGTAACCAGTCAGTTGGAGAAGGAAACCACACTCACTACGATTCCAGTCTCACATAGACCTACCACGACAGCAAACCAAACACATAAACACACAAAAACGTACTCGGAGGCTCTAAATAAAAATCTGCCTAAGCAGCAGTGACCTCGAAAGCAGACACCCAAGCAACCGCTATCCCAAAACAAAACACGTGCAACACATAGCTCACAAAGCCAGTGTGCTGAACTGACCTTAAGGCTAAACAACACACCTGATACACTTGTAATAGGTGACTCTATCGTCAGGCACACTGACATCCCGCTCACCAGGCTGAACAAGGAGAAGGACACGGTGAGCTGCCTGTCGGGCGCTAGGATCTGCCACATAACACAAGCACTCAGGTCACTCCAAGGCAAGTACAAATATGACTCGGTCATTGTCCATGCTGGTGTGAATGACCTGAAACGTACCTCCCTGGACTACATGAAAAGAGACATAGAGGAGCTCTCTGAGGATGTAGCCCAGGCCGGTATGACCCTGAACTTGAGTAGCATCTTACCCTCACCAAGAATGATGCCACAATATGAAGACAAGATTATCAATTTCAACAATTGGCTTAAGTATTGGTGTCATTCAAAGGGGATCCAATGCCTGTCAGCATGGGATGACATGCTTAACAAGCCACGATGCCCGCTAGGATGGCTTACACCTGTCACCCTGGGCTTTCGGATATTTGGAAGGCTCTTGCTTCCCCATAGTGCCTTTTAGGCAAGGCTCAAAAGACAAACCTACCTCCATAGGTATCACAAGGGATAAGAAACTAAGAGTAATGCTACTCAAATTTCTGCCAGAAGTCTAAACCTCAAGATGCACGACTTTTCGAAACTCTCCTTAACATGGAGAACATCAATATCTGTGCAGTAACAGAAACCTGGTTTAAGGCTCCCGAGAGCACCCAGCACTACCAGGTTATACCTCATACCATGCTTTTCAGCCCCAAAACTTGGACTGAACCACAAAAGGAGGGGGAGTATCAATATTCTTCAAAGATACCCACACCTCCAGGTTGGTGGCAGCACTAAGCATCAGAGACTATCCATGTGCAACTAACAGTGGGAAAACTGCCTTCCAGTTTATAGCCTGCTACAGACCACCCTCCCAAACCCAGGAACCCCACTCGGCCTTCCTGAGAACACTGGAAAATATGAAGGTCTCTCCAACACCATTATATTAGGCGACTTCAACTACCCAAACATAGACTGGGAGCATTACTCTAGCTCCAACACCCTAGCCCAAAGGTTCCTAGAATTTATAAACTCAAATGCTATGGAACAACTTGTTACCACTCCTACAAGAGGGGAAAACATACTGGACCTGATCATCACCAACATGGGGACTTTATGCTCCAGACCAGAAGTGTATCCCTCACTGGTAAGATCAGACCATAAACTAATCTCACTGGATATTCACATCCCGACTCCACCCCCTGCCCAGAAAACCACAGTGAAAAACTTCTCTAAAGCAAATTCAAAGCCCCCGAGCATGTGAAAAATATGGCCCAGACCGCAGAATCCTTTATAAACGCATTCTATGAACACCTTCAGAAATGCATGGATCATGTAGTCCCAAATAAAACCAAGACCCAATCCTCCAAAGGCAGACGTCCTGTCTGGTGGACCCCAGCCATAAACAAACCACATATACAATAGAAGTTGAGGAAGCTACTACATGATAGAGCAAAATCCCAAAAAGGGAAGACATCTCTGATCAGTATTAGCAAAAAACTACGGGCACTCATAAAATCGTCTAAGGCCAGCTTCAACAGAAAAATTGCACGGGACACTAAGGATAATCACAAGGCTTTCTTTTGGTTATGTTAGGAACCTGGGTGGGAATTCCCAGATATACTCAGAATTAGTCCAAAATGACAAAAAAATACATCAGAACCTTGCACAGACATTGCCAACATCCTAGCTGACAGGTTCAGTGCAAACTCCCCTTCCCAACCAAAGGGCGATATCTATCCCAGCAGGTGCTGCCCCTGACATCTCAGATGCTCAGGTAAGAGCCGCGCCTCTCCAAAGCAAAAACACAGCATCAATGGGACCAGGCAGGGTGTCCCGCGGGCTGCGTCCTACATGAACTCCAAGAAGAGCTAAACCCAAACATAAAATTACTGTTCAATCTCAGCCTTACTACTGGATATTTACCCAAAGAGTAGCGTACAGCAACAGTGGTCCCTCTCCACAAAGGTGGTGCCTCAACGGATCCTGGAAACTATTGCCCCATAAGCCTGACAAGCTTGATCTGCAAAGCTATGAAAAGGATCATCATGGACCTCATAAATAAAGATATTGGGGACCTACAGACACTGGATCCTACCCAGTTCGGCTTTGTTAAGGGCAGAGCCTGCCTTTTAAACCTGGTCAATTTCTTTGAAACAGTCACCAAGGCCATTGACAAGGGGAAGGTGGTCCACACAGCCTACCTGGACCTCGCAAAAGCCTTTGATGGTCAATGCCCCACTCGGGCATTATAGGATAAAGCTCACCAGCTTAATTATAAACCCCTATGTCACTAGATGGGTTGCAAACTGGCTCAAGGACAGAACCCACATGGTTAGAATTGCTGGAGCCATGTCAGACTCCAAACCAGTTACAAGTGGCATCCCACAAGGCTCAGTCCTGGGACCTGTCTTATTCGGTTTATATTTCTCTGAGGTACAGGCCAACATGGAAGGACTGTGGCTGACGAAGTTCGCAGATGACTGCAAACTGGGCGCCATAATCAACTCTCCAGCCGACACAAGCATCCTCCAAAAGGGCCTCATAGAAACAGACAACTGGTGCCAGAGCCATGGTCTCAAGCTAAATGCCAAAAAGTGTATTGTCATCCCCTTTGGCAAAAACAAAGTGCCCACAAATTACCACTTAGGTGGTAATCCATTAAGTACAGAAGTAGTAATTTGGGACCTGGGGACCCAAGTTGATAACAATCTCTCATTTGACAACCACGCATTGAAAGCCAAAGTGGTTAGAAAAACATTTTATATAGCCCACCCTAATCATGAAGGGATCTCACATCTAGATCAGGGGAGGTCATCGTGCCTCTTTACTCATCCTCATCAGGCCCATAATTGAGTACAATGCCCTTTTTGGGATGTACTTACCAGACACCTGCAGCAACTGGAAAAGACCCCAAAAGTACCTCACCAAGAGGATCAAAGGGCTCAAACAGATGCCATATGCTGTCGATTAAAAACTCCAGCTCTACTCAGTGGCATACCGCCTGCTCAGAGGCGTCTGTGCCTGGCGTATAAATCCATGTCCAACCCGGAATTAATGGACATGCTGCACCTCAGAAAATCCAAATCCCATTGAGCTACGCTTTCGAGACTTGAACCTCAGCACTGAAATAAATGGGACATGCTGGAGGACAGATTCATAACCCAGAGACTCCCTTCACTCTGGAATAAAATCCCAGTCCAGGTTAGGCAGAGTCCCTCATTGACTCTCTTCAAGAGGAATCTTGATGAGTGGATGGGAGATCATAGGTTTACCCGAATTATCACTTCTGTGTCACTGTTAGACAGAGGCACAGTATACTAACCTCGAAAAAGGGCATAGCAAAATTATTTTCAAATGGGTGGCGAAAGCCAAACACACTCTGGCTAGACTTATAAATGCCCTAGGGCAGATAGCCGAGTATGAACCTATGAACCTATGAACCTATGAAGTAAATATTGAAAATCATCCATCTACCAGTATTATAACATACTTGTTCTATTACCCAGCCTAGTGAATGAAGTAATAATATGGCAACACCTCTTTAGGAGGATAAGGCACTGTTAAAAAAAGAAAGGCATCTTCTACCACAATATGGGCTAGTTGCCAAATTTGAGGCTTCAGGCATTGCTTTGGCTTTGATGGGGTTAGAGATCCCTTTAATATCCCATAAAATAAAAACAAATTTGCAGGTAGAATGAACATATTTATGGTTAATATAAAATGTCCTATGTTTGGCAAAGTCTTGTTCTTTGATAATGAACCTGAAAACAGAAAGTTTG
>NC_056728.1:1387762558-1387827558 GCF_019279795.1 Protopterus annectens
AAAGGGGAATTGGAGGGCAATGTAAAGGTAACAGATGACAGACAGACATCAGGGAGGGAAGGAGGTGTGTCCCAACAGAACACTAGAAAGTGGAAGAAAATTGAGGGTATACGCTATCCCTACACTCAAAGTTCTCTCTTGAAATATAAAGGCTGTGCGCTGCAGGCGCCACAAGGCAGGCAGGTTCAACATGGAAAGATGTTGCAAACCGCCATAACGGGCGTTTCAGCGGCGCAGAACGGTGTAAGGCAGCAGCGCTGGGCAAAGTTTAGCATGAATCAGCTTAGTTCACACCGTGCAGGATGTGCGCGCCGCCGCAACACCGTAGGATGTGTGCGCTTAAGTAGGGGACTGGGTCAGAGCTTGCTTGCTGGTGCGCAATATTGCTCCCCCTCAGGAAACAGAAAGGAAACAGGAAACAACTAAAATCCAGGAAACTGCCAGAAGATACTACTGGAGTTAATTGGTGGAAACAATTAGAAGCAGGCAATTACACAGGCAGACTAGAAGCCCAACTCATGACTTAAAACACGGTAAAGAGCAGTGCAGGCTGTTACAACAGATACCGCTGGTGAAACTAAGCTATCAGAATTGAAAACTGAAAAAAGCTGGAACTCAGAGCAGAAATGATAGGGCTATAGCTATTATAATCAGGCATAGGCTAATTGCTGAGGGTGGTGACAATGCAGATGCTGACAGACAACCCAGAGTGAGGAGAAGGAGAAGAGGCGCAAGAGCCCAGGGCTGCCTACCATGGGTTACATGAGCTGGAGATAGTAGAGCTATAGAGTGGACAGAGAGCCCTGCAGCAGATTGTTGAGCTGTGCGCAGGCCACGCCACACACAGAAACTAACAGAGGGGAACCCATCCCAGTGGAAACCAAGGTATGTGTTGGCCTAAGAATACCAGCAACAGGTACCTTCCAGACCAACTGGCTACATACAGGATGGGATATCACAGGCATCAGCCTCCAGGGTACTACACCAGTTCTGGATGCCATGTCAGCAATACGTCGGGTGACTCATGTAGACAGTCCTCAATGCCTGTGAGAGAGGTATTGGCCAGCAATATATGCCTCTTTCCAGCAAATAGCTGAATATCCTGAGGTACTGGGCAGCTAGACTGCACGCATACACGCACATCGCCAATTCAGCAGGAGAGCTGGGTAGAGCCTACATTAACCGCAGAAAAGGGTTACCCCCTCCATCAACTGCCAGGTCGCATGATGCCCAGGGCATAATAATACGAATGTGTGTGCTGGCTGCCCTGGGAGCTACCACTCATTCCCATATCTGGCATCTGACGAAGGCTGTACCACCATTTTGCCACCGGGGACTTCCTACATGGACACCTAGTGGGGGATGCAGGCTATGCACTTGAGCCGTGGCTGATGACACCCATCAGAAATGCGCACACACCTGAACAGGAACGCCATACCGAGGCACACGACAAACATCGCATTATCATATGCGGTTTGGGCTGCTCAAGTCATGGTTCCGGTGTCTGGACACATCTGGTGGAGCAACTTGCAGTACACACCAACTACATGTACCCAAATGATCATGATATGTGCTATGCTATTATATCAGCGCGATCCCTGGGCGGAAACTCAGCTGCAGCAGGACCAGTACAGGGTTGGCCAAACATCCCCACCATTGTCGGGCGCCACCACAGGCAGGTGACTGAGGAGGAACACCTGACCTTGTCCCATGTAGGCAGAAGGAGGCGTGCCCAGTATGCCCTGGCTCTTAAAGAGGCAAAGATAGCACATACACTTTGGCTTCAGGTAGGAACACTGGGACTGATTCCCGCTCTGACTCACTCATACAGTAACAGGGATGCCTTAACATGACACAACCTGCTGCCCAAACATGTACAGGGAGTGTAGTATGTGTATCCGACAGAGGTGGCCCTGCAGCACCACCTGAGGCATGAATGCCATGTGTTAGATGTGTAATGTAATATCCATGTACCATATGCACACCTGAGGACCCCAACTAACATCCACCAAAAGAAATCGCTAAACCACAAAAACACAAATCCCACCTCATGGGTAACACCACAAGGGATAGGAACCTAGATGTAATGCTACTCCAATGCCAGAAGTATAAACATCAAGATGGTAGTGCAGTGTAAACAAGCACACACAGTAAACATAGTGAATGTAGATAATCAGTGCTGTATTGTGAAAACAGGGTCAAAGCCCACATCAGCACCCTGACACTCACTTTTCAGGTCACATGTCATACAGTGATGTACATGTGCAAAATACGGGAACAAGATACAAAAATGAGGTGACTAGCAATAAATAGCAGCATGGATAACCACACACCCATGTTTTGTACCACAACAAGAAGCAACATGGAATAGCCATGGTCAAAAACCAATGGCTAAAACTGACTACTACTATATAGCTTGCTTTGCAGACCATCTTCACTGTCCTAATAGCTTGGGAACCTTTGCCCCAGGCCTATGTGCATAGGTTCATAGGATCATACTAGGCTATCTGCTCTAGGACATTGAACAGCCTAGCCCAGAGTTTTGTGGCTTCTGCCACCCAGCTTCCAAGTTGATGGATAATATACCCCATTATTTTGCTGTGCCTCTGTCAAGCAGTGATACTGAGGTTATCCCCAAAGGCCTGCCAATCTCCCAATCCATTTCTGAGTCAAGATCTCACGAACAAAGCCAGTGAGTGCTCAGCCTCACATGTACCAGGATGTTGTTCCACAGCATAGGACTCTCTGGGTGGGATGAATCTGTCCCTCCAGCACATCCTATTAATATCTGTGTTAGAGGTGTTTAGGTCTCCTGGCCCTTGTAGTTCTGATGGATGTAGAGGTCTTCTTGAGGTGAAGCATGTTCAATAATTCTAAGGTTGGACATAGCCTTGTATCGTCTGGGTCACCTCTGAGCAGACGCAAGTGACTGAATACAGCTGGAATTCCATCAGTCCCGGGCAGCATAAGAAGCCATGTTTGAGACCCTTTCTGCCTCCCTGTTGAGGAATTTGTGGGCCCATCCATTGTCGCAGGTGTTGGGTCAGATAATTCTGAATGGGGCATTGTATGCAAAATCATTGGTCTGATGAGTGATGCTACATAGGGAGACAATGACCTCCCTTGATCACAGATGTGAATCCCTGCATGAGTGAGGTGGCCAATGTAGAAGGCCTTCAAAACTACCCTGGCAATGTGAGTGTCAAACAAAAGGTTGCCTGTCAACCTGGGTGCTTTGGGTCCCCGGATAACCTCCTCTGTGCTGCTTAGAGGATTGCCACCTAGATGGGGAAGTAGTGGTAACCTTGTTCTTCCTGAAGGGTATGGCTATTGCATTGTTTAGTGTTTTAATGTAAGGCCATGGCTGTGGCACCAGTTATCCGCGGTCTATGAGACCCTTCTTGAAGGATGTTCGCCCTGTGTCCAGATGGGACTTTCCAACTATAGCTTCCCAGTTTGCAGATCATCTTCAAACTTTGTCAGCCATAATCCTCCTGTGTTTGCTCTTTCGTACTTCTGAAAAGTAGATGCTGAACAAATGTGGGCCCAAGGGACTTGACAGCCCTGTGGGACCTGCCACTCTGTGACAGCTCTGGAGTGTGACATGGCACCAGCAACTTTGACCCTGTGTGTTCCATCACTTAGCTAGTTTGCAACCCATGCTGTGATGTATGGGTTCACAATTAAGCTGGTGATGTTTTCAATGATACCTGGAGTGGGGTGGTATTGTGTCGAAAGCCTTTGCCAGGAGTCAAGGTAGGCTTGTGTGGACTGCCTTTTGCCCACGCCAATGGCCTGGGTGACTGTTTGAAAAGTCAACCAAGTCTTAAGCGCATGATCTGCCCTTTGACAAAAGCCAAACTGGATTGGATCCAATGTCTGCAAGTCCCCTATGTTCTTCATTTATAATTCCCTATTATGATCCCTCTCCACTTAGCTTAGCAGAACAGGCTTGTCAAGCTGATGGGATGGTAGTTTCAGGGGTTGGTGGAGGCACCTCCTTTGTAGTTTTTGGGTCCACCATTGTCAGATGCCACTCCTTGGGCACATATCCTGGAGGGTGAGGCTAAGATTAAACAGCTGCCCTAATCTAGTGGGTGTAATTACTCATTGAGTTCATGGAGCACACAACTGGGGACACCATCTGGTCCCATGGATAAAGTGTTTTCTGCCTTGGATAGAGCAGTTCCCACCCCAGCATTGGAGATGTTTGGGGGCTACAATCCTCTGGTGTAGATACCCCTCCATTTGGGGAATCTGCAACGAACCTGTCAGCCAGTATGTTGGCAATGTCTGTAGGTGCAGTGATATCTACATCATTCCTCAACTAATTCTGATATTATCTGGGAGTTCCTCCCAGGTTTCAAACATAGGCAAAAAGGCCTCATGATTGTCCCTTGAGTCCTGAGTGGGTTTACTCTCAAAATCTTGGCTCGGATGATTGTATGGGGAACCCAGTGTTTTACTCACAATGAGCAGGGGTGTCTTCCTCCTACAGATTATGCCTATCTTGTAGTAGCTCCTTCCTGTGTGTTGTACAGCTTGTTTATGGCTGGGCTAGGGTCCACCAGACTGGATGCTTGCCTGTGGTACAAAGAGTCTTTGTTTTGTTTGGATTGCCTGATCCATGCAGTCCTGGAGGTGCTGGTAGAAGGCATTTCTAAAAGTGATACAGTGGCTTGGGTAATGGTGTCCACTGGCTTGGGGCCTTTGAAAGAGACCACACCAGTCCTTAGAAATGTGAAGTCGGCATTTGAGGAAGGTCTTCACTGTTTGTCTTACCATCTGGGGTATGGGTGGGATGGTGGACTCCCCACTGGAGAGTAGTCCATGATCTGATCTCACCAATGATGGGTATACTTGGTGTTGAACAGTGTGACCCTACGTTCGTGATGATGAGTTCTAGTATGTTGCCTCCACTTGAGGGATTAGGACCAGTTGTTCTATGGCATTTCAGTGTATGAACTCATGGGAACCTTTTGTGTTAGGAGTGTTGTGGCATGATTAGTGATCCCAGTCTATATGTGGATAGTTGGAATCACCCAGCAGGATGGTGTTTGGAGATACATTTATCCCCTTCAGTGTTTGCAGGATAGCTGTGTGTGAGGTACCTGAGTTTGAGAGGGTGGTGCATGTAACATGCTACAAACTGCAGAGCAGTCTGGCTTCACGGTGGTCACTGGCACCTGGATGGTCTCCGATGCATGGGTGTGTTGCCACCAACAATGAGAGGTGAGGGGTGTCCTGATGAATATGGTCACTCCACCATCCTTCTTGGTGTTGTCTGGGATGCTGGTGCCGAATGCATGATATGAGGTAACACCCGATGAGAATTGCCGGGGTGCTGTCAGCTGTAGCTGTGAACCAGGGTTGGTGCGCAGCACAGACATCAATGTGCTACATACTGAGAAGGGCATAGAGTGTGTGCAGCTTGAGGTTGAGACCTCTGGCATTGAGCAGCAGTACCCTTAGTGTCTTTCCTTTACTGTGTTCTAGGGTGGTAGGTGTAGAATCTGGAATCTTGCATAAAAAAGGCACAATGGGGTGGCATAAGAGGCATCATCCGGGAATCAGGAAGCCTAGGGTGACAGGTGCAAGCCGGTCCCTTGCAAAATCACCGCGGGCTCCTGTCCAGCATGTCATCCCAGGCAGACACAGACATTGGACCCCCTTTGAATGACACCATAGTCAAAGCAAAATAATACAGCTGATCATCTTGTCTCTGTTTACATGTGGCATCATACTTGGTGAAGATTAGGATACTGCTGAAGATTGACAGGGAGTTTATACACCTGCCTGGCCTACATAATCAGAGGGAATCCCTATGTCTCTTTCCATGTAGTCCAGGGAGGGTACATCTCAGGTCGTTCACACCAGCATGGATAATGACTGGGTCAGGACCTGTACTTGCAGTTGAGTGACCTGAGTGCTTGGCATTTCATGTGGTGGATTCCAGTGCCCGGTATGGGCAGCTTACTCAGACCTCCTCCGTATCCCGATCTGAGAGCGTGGACGTCAGAGTGTGTCTGACTATGGAGTAACCATAGCGACAAGTGTGTCTGGCATTGTTTTGGCCTCTTAAGGGCTGTGATTGTTTGGCACACTGACTCTGTAGTCAATGTGTTGCATGTGCTGTGCCCTGTGGGAGGCAGTTGTGTGAGAGTGTCTGCTGTGGTGGCCACTGCCATTCTGGTAGAATTCTGATCCAGAGCCTCTGAGAGCGTCTCTGTGTGTCTATGTGTATGAACTTAACTTGTGATAGTCCCATGTGACAGTGGAATGCTGATGTGTGTGTGGTTACCTTCACCTGCTCTCTGGTCTTGCTAGTCCTATGTTGAGAGACCTCAGCCTCCACTTTGGCTATATAGTTGCATCTCTCACATGTATGTGTGTTTTATGGCAGAAGGAGAGGGTTGTCAGTGTACATGAGGCAAGTGTAACATTGCCTCAATATTCCCAGGTTCACCAGCTGAGCAGGAGAGGACACTAGCAACTGATCTCTAGACATGCTAGAAGGAATAGACAAAACAATGTTGGAATACAGGCAGATATCAAGACCGGCAAAGCACATCATACTGTTTGATTGACAAGAGCTACACATACACCACAGTGTTTCATAGTGTCATAGTCTACACTAGGCTATCTGCCCTAGTGCATGTATAAGCCTAGCCATAGTGATGTGGCTATTGCCACCTTATACTGGTAATAAGTGTACAGAATAGATTCTGAAGATTGTGCCTCTGACTTAGTAGTGACACAGCATGACCCCCTTACGTAATTGAATAACATGACTGTGCCTCTGTCTAGTCTGTGCCTCCATCTCATATGCAGTTGTCCAGATGTCTCCTGAAGAGAGTCAGTGAGGGACTCTGTCAAACATGGACTGGGATACTCTGCTAGAGTGTGAGATGCCTCTGAGTTATGACTCTGTCCCTCCAGCATGTCCTATACATGTATGTGCTGAGGTTCAAATCCTCAGCTCTCATGGCTCTGGTGGATTTGGATTGCTTGCAGTGGAGCATGTCCACCAAATCCTGATTGGACATGGTCTTGTATGTCAGGCATAGGTCACCTATAATGTATGTATGACACTGAACAAAGCTGGATTTCCTCTATTCTGGAAGCATATGACATGTGTTGAAGAACCCTGATCTTCATGGTAGGTACTTTTGGGGTGTCTCCAGCTGTTGCAATTGCTGGGTGAGGTACATACCATATGGGGCTTTGTATTCAATCATGGGCCTGATAAGGGAGAAGGATAGTGGAACAATGACCTCCTATGATCTTGATGGAAACCCTCCATGATAAGGTGGGCAAGATAGAAGTCTTCCTAACCACTTTGGCAACAGGGTGTCAAAGAGATGTCACTATCTGTGTCCCCAGGTGTCTGATTTGTTGTCTGTGCTCAGTGGGTTGCTGTCTAGTATTGATCTGTGGGTACTTTATTCCTCCCAAAGGGGATGAATACACATCAGTTGCATTCAGTTTCAGGCCATGCCTGGCACCAGCTATCTGCCTTTGTGACGGCATTCTGTAGTATTTAGTGTGCCGTTGATGTATTCACTATGGTGCCTAGGTTGCAGTCATCTGCAAACTTTGTCAGCCACAACCCCTATGTTTGCTTTCACATCTGAAAAGTAAATACCAATTAAGAGGGGTCCCAGGACACATCCTTGTGGGACACCACCTGTGACTGGCTTCAATCTGGACAAGGCACCTGCAATGTTGACTTTATGGGTTCTGTTTCTTAGCCATTTTGCAACCTATCCTGCGACATATGCTGTTATATGTCAGCTGTTGAGCTTGGCTATGATGCCTGAGTGTGGTATTGTGTCACAGGCCTTAGCCAAGTGCAGGTAGGCTGTGTGGACTGCGTAGCCCTCATCAATGGCCCTACTGACAGTTTCATAGTAGTCAACTAGGTGCAAAAGGCAGGATCTGCCCTGTACAAAGCTGAACTAGGTGGGAACAAGGGTCCGTAGGTCAGTAATGTGTCTGTGTAAGAGCTCCATAATGAGACAAGGCTGGTTAAGCTTGTGTGGTGGTAGTTGCCATGGTCTGTGGAGGCATCTCCTTTGTGGAGTGGGACCACTGTTGCCGTGACGCCAGTGTTCAGGTACGTATCCTGTAGCAAGACTAAGGTTAAAAAGCAGTTGTATCAACGGGTCCAGCCCCTTCTGGAGTTCACATAGCATGCAACTGGAGATACCAGCAGGTCCCATGGATGCTGTGTACTCGTCTTTGCTGAGTGTGGCTCTCACATGGACATCCAAGATGACAGTGAGGTTACATACAGCAGTGATAACTATCTTCTTTTGGGGGTGAGGGAGGGGGTAAATCGCACTGAAGCTGTCCGCCGGAATGTTGCCAATATCTGTCAGGTCACTGGAATATATGTTGTTGTGTAACTACTCTGAGCATATCCGAGGGTTCACAACCAGGTGTCTGACATAACTGAAGAAATCAGTGTGGTTACCTTCATTGTCTTTGGTGATTTATGTACCCAAGTTGACCCTGCATGTCTTTATGAGATAATGTAGCTTTCTACTAGTGCTGATCACAGCTGTCTTCCCTTTTGGATATGTAGCTCTGTCTTGCATTAGTAACCGTCATCTGTCATACAGTTTGTTTATGGCTGGGGTCCACCAGACAGGACACTTTCCCTTTGCGGAGAGGGTCCTGTTTTTATTTGTGATTGCATGGTCCATGCTGTCTGACATCTAGCTAAGGGGAGGTCATTGTGGTTCTGCAGTTATCTTTCATCAGCATTAGAAATGACCACAACAGCCCCTGTGGGGTGTACCTCATGCAGACACATCCAGCACCTGTAAAGTCCACAACAGTACCTCACCAGGAGTATGACAGAGCTGGAACACATGTAATGTGTAGTCTGATTAAACAGAGTGCAGCTCCACACACTGCCATGCTGTCCACCCAGATGCAAGCTGTGCCTGATGTAGAAAGCCATGTCCAAGCTGGAATCAATGCACATGCTGCACCTTGTACAATCTGAATGGCAGGGAGCTATGCACATGAGGGACTTGAACCCCAGCACTGACATATAAAGGACAGGCTGTACTGCATTATCCAAAACACAGAAGCCACCCCCACACATGAGTAAACTACCAGTACAGGTTGTCCGTAGAGACACTCGTTGAGTCCCCTCAACAGGAATCCTAATGAGTGCATGGGAGATGGGAGGTTTACCCTGGGTATCAATGTTATGTCACAGGTAGACAGAGGCACAGTATACTAAACAAGACATATGTCATGGCAAACCTCACTTACAATGTGTTGATGGACAAACACACTCTCCGACTAGCACTAGAAATGGCCTAGGGCACATCGGTAGTGTTCGCCAATGTACACCCATGTTGTGGAATACACTACTGATGTTGGATGAGGCTGTTGTAAGTAGTTCACATCTGAACATAATGCAACATGGTCAGATAGGTTCATAGGTACATAGGTTTATACTAGGCTATCTTTCCTAAGGCAGGTATAAGCCTAGCACAGAGTTCATTGGCATACACCACTCCTTATGGAAACAGTACTGTGCCCATTATTGTGTCATGCCTCTCTCCAGCAGTGACACCGTGACGATCCCCGGGTTAAACGTATGACCTTCCATCCACAGGTCAAGATACCTCTTGAACACAGCCAGCAAGGTGCTCTGCCTCACATGGACCGGGATTGTATTACACAGCATAGGGAGTCTCTGGGTGATAACTTCATCCCTCCAACATGTCCAACATACATCCCTGCTAAGGTGTAAGTCACCTGCACTAGTGGTTCAGGTGGATCTGCCGATTCTGAGGTGGAGCATGTCCATTAATCCCTGTTTGGACATGGCCTTCATGTCAGGCACATGTCACCTCTAAGCAGACGGTATGTGAGTGAATAGAGTGGGAGTGTCTTCAATCTGGCAGCATATGACAGCTGTTGGGGTTCCTTGATCCTTTAGGTGGGGGACATTCAGGGTGTCTGCAATTGCTGCAGATGTTGGGTGACATACAGCCAGAATAGGGCATTCGACCCGATCACCGGTCTGATAAGTGAAGAGTACAGGGGAACAATGACACACTAGATCTGGATGTGAATCCCATCCTGATCAGGTGGGCAATGTAGAAGGTCTTTCTAGCCACTTTAGCAATGTGAGTCTCAGAAGAACGGCGACTGTCAACCTGGGTCCCCAGGTCCATGATAACCTCCTCTTTGCTTAGAGGATTGCCACCTATATGGTAGCTTGGGGTCACCTTGCTTTTCCTGAAGGGTATGTCTACACATGTTGTGCACTTTGACTTCAGGCCATGGCCCTGGCACCAGCTATCAATTACTGTGAGTCCCTTCTGCAGGATATCCGTGTGTGATGCACTGTCCACCATGGTGCCCAGTGTGCAGTCATCTGCAAACATTGTCAGCCAAAGTCCTCCCATGTTGACCTGTACTTCTGGGAAGTACATGACAAACAATGGGGGCCAAGGACTGAGCCCTGTGTGACACCACCTGTGACCAGCCTGGAGTCTAACATAGTGCCAGCAACTCTAACCCTGTGGGTCCCGTCCTTAAGCCAGTTTGCAACCCATCTTGTGACATATGGGTTTACATTTCAGTTGTTAGGGTTTTCCACAACACCTGAGTGGGGTATTGTGTTGAAAGTGTTTGCAAGGCCAAGGTAGGCTGTATGGACTGCCTTTCCCCAACAATGGCCTAAGTGACCAATTTGAAGATGTCAACCCAGTACAAAAGGCATGATCTGCCCCTGACCAAGCCAAAATGGGATGGGTACAATGTCTGCATGTCCCCTATATCTTTGTTTATGAGCTCAATTATGATCGTCTCCATAGATTTGCAGACTACACTTGTTAAGCTTATGGGGCAGTAATTACCAGGGTCTGTAGAGGCACTGCCTTTGTGCAGATGTGCACAACTGGACCCTAACCAGGCTGTTGTGCACACTATGGAAATGTAAAGCGGTGATAGGACTAAAGCCCAGGATACTGACCACCACAGTGAAAGTACTGAAACACTACACTATACAGTGCTACAGTGTTAGGTCAGTATGAACGGATGTTGACAATTGTGTGCAAAGTATCCCATGCAAAACCTGCAGGCACAGTATACTCCCTGTTTTGTTCACACAAAAAGCATTCGGACAGTAACTACACAACATGGCACAGAGCACACAACCATAAACTGGAGGTATTTGTTGAAGGTCACACTCATCCACAAATCTGATGGGCTTCAGAGTTCAGCATATGTAAAGCCCACACTGGGCATGCTCACACACTTAGATAAATGAGACATCTTTCACACAACATGCCATGGGAAGGCTGAACTGGGCATGCTCACACACTTGGTCCAAATGTTACTCCTAGCAACTGTGAAAACACACCAGAGGATGCTCATTCCCCTTTCTAGACACTGATCATGTAAGCACCCTATAAGTATATCGGAGAAAGGAATCTCTCAGTAATCCGAATTGGCAGCTCTGCTAATGTGTCCGTCTGTAGTGTCATAACATAGTTAGGTAGGGGCTTGAATCCAGCAGGTGTGAAGGGGGTGTGTGTGTGTAAGAGTGTGTAGGAAAGAAACATCCCTTTTGGCAACTGGGAAAACACAACAGAGGATGATCATTCCACTTTCTAAACTCTGATGATGTCAGCACCCTATAAGTATATCAGGGGAAAGAAAACCTCCAAGTAATGCGAATAGCGTGCTAATGCATCCGTCTCTAGTGTCATAACCTAGTTAGGTAGGGGTTTGAATCCAGCAGGTGGCAAGTGTGTGTGAAGGGGGGTAAGTAAGTGTGTATGAAAAAACATCCCTTTTGGCAACTGGGAAAACACACCAGAGGATGATCATTCCACTTTCTAAACTCTGATGATGTCAGCACCCTATAAGTATATCAGGGGAAAAGAAACCTCCCAGTAATGCGAATAGCACGCTGTGCTAATGCGTCCGTCTCTAGTGTCATAACCTAGTTAAGTAGGGGTTTGAATCCAGCAGGTGGCAAGTGTGTGTGAAGGGGGGTAAGTAAGTGTATAAAAGAAACATCCCTTTTGGCAACTGGGAAAACACACCACAGGATGATCATTCCACTTTCTAAACTCTGATGATGTCAGCACCCTATAAGTATATCAACAGGGGAAAGGAAACCTCCCAGTAATGCGAATAGCGCGCTGTGCTAATGTGTCCATCTCCAGTGTCATAACCTAGTTAGGTAGGGATTTGAATCCAGCAGGTGGCAAGTGTGTGTGAAGGGGAGTAAGTGTGTGTGTATGAAAGAAACATCCCTTTTGGCAACTGGGAAAATACACCACAGGATGATCATTCCACTTTCTAAACTCTGATGATGTCAGCACCCTATAAGTATATCAGGGGAAATGAAGCCTCCCAGTAATGCAAATAGCGCGCTGTGCTAATGCGTCCGTCTCTAGTGTCATAACCTAGTTAAGTAGGGGTTTGAATCCAGCAGGTGGCAAGTGTGTGTGAAGGGGGGTAAGTGTGTGCGTATGAAAAAACATCCCTTTTGGCAACTGGGAAAATACACCACAGGATGATCATTCCACTTTCTAAACTCTGATGATGTCAGCACCCTATAAGTATATCAGGGGAAAAGGAACCTCCCAGTAATGCGAATAGCTGTGCTAATGCTCCATCTCTAGTGTCATAACCTAGTTAGGCAGGGGTTTGAATCCAGCAGGTGGCAAGTGTGTGTGAAGGGGTAAGTGTGTGTGAAAAAAGCATCCCTTTTGGCTACTGGGAAAACACACCAGAGGATGATCATTCCACTTTCTAAACTCTGATGATGTCAGCACCCTATAAGTATATCAGGGGAAAGGAAACCTCCCAGTAATGCGAATAGCGTGCTGTGCTATTGCATCCGTCTCTAGCGTCATAACCTAGTTAGGTAGGGATTTGAATCCAGCAGGTGGCAAGTGTGTGTAAGTGTGTATGAAAGAAGCATCCCTTTTGGCAACTGGGAAAACACACCACAGGATGATCATTCCACTTTCTAAACTCTGATGATGTCAGCACCCTATAAGTATATCAGGGGAAAGGAAACCTCCCAGTAATGCGAATAGCGCGCTGTGCTAATGCGTCTGTCTCTAGTGCCATAACATAGTTAAGTAGGGGTTTGAATCCGGCAAGTGTGTGTGAAGGGGGGTAAGTGTGAATATATGAAAGAAACATCCCTTTTGGCAACTGGGAAAACACACCACAGGATGCGCATACCCCTTTCTAAACGATATCACAATTATGTATGGCTTTTGATTACAGACATGCCACGTGTGTTTTGCACACACAGAATGCCCATGTGTGTGGGTTGTCACTCACAATAATGCATGACATTGATTAAACCAGTTATGGCAATGCACACATGATGTATGTGTGTACCAAATACACATATGTACCTGTGACCTTCAATAGTTACCATGTGTGATGCCTGCCACATGTGAATACATGGTATTTGCACAGAGTAACATTATGACCGTGGTCTTCTGTGCAGGTGCAGCATGTGGGATGTGTATATACAGTGTGAGATGTAGATGCTATCAGCCTAGTAGTGAGGGATGCACACCTGGTCTGGGGCATATAGTCTACATGTTGTTGATGTACAGGAGCTGCATGTTTTCACCTGTTGTGGGAGTGGTAAGACAGTATTCCATAGCAATGCAGTGACTGCATGCTAAGAACCATTCAGCTAGGGTTTTGTAGCTACACTAAGTCATTAGCATTCAGTAAATTGTCAGAATCCCTGGTGAGGGTCTGATGCCAACCAAGGTCAGGGGTCTACCAGCCTGTGTCACTTGCTCAGTGATCCCTTCCATGTTCCCTATCATGTATCCCAGTGAGGGACATCCCACATCAGCTGTGGTGGCGTGGACAATGACTGAGTCATATGTGTCCATGCATCTGACTGACTTGTATGTTTGTGTTATGTGGTGAACCATAGTGCCCCATGAGCATATCACTCTGACCTACACCTTTTCCAGCCTGGTGAGCATTGTCTCACTGTACTGGACAATAAAAGTACCTAACACAACTGCGGCAGTAGTGTTGTATAGCTGTACAGACTGTGCTTGTTTGACACACAGGATTTGTGTGCTATGTGTTATGCGTGCTGTGTGCAGGCCTAATGTATGCCTGTGTGCCAGCTGCAGAGATGTCTGCCAGTCATGCAGGATGCTATCCTTAGGCTTCACAACTGACCTGTTGTGTTTCCATGCTTGTATTGCTGTCCGTGTAGGTCCACATCAGATTGGTATTGCTGTCACTGTAGTATTTCATGCCACCAGACAGGTTATGCCAGTACTGGGTTCAGAGTGCTTAGTCCACAGTTTGGCCATGTGTTTCCATCTCATACATGTGATGTACATCCATGGGTAGGGATAGGGTTGACTGTGTACATGTGGCAGCTGTGACATTACTACATGACACACATATTCCACAACTGTACCATAGAGGTGACTGACAACTGACCTTGCACATGCTACCATAGTATTGAGATTACATTGGTGATTAACAGCACATAGGGACAATGGTGATAAAGATACATAGGTCCATAGGTTCGTAAAGGGATGTCTGCCCAGGGCATGTATCCACCTAGCCAGAATGTGTGTGCCTTTCAACATGCATTGTGAATCTGTCTTGCTATGCCCTTTTCCAAGGTTAGTATACTGTGCCTCTGTCTCACAGTGACACATAAGTGATACCCAGGGTAACCCTACAATGTCACATCCTGTCATTAATATCACTCTTGAAGATAGTCACTGAGTCAGTCTGCCTAACCTCTATTGGGATAATATTCAGGAATGAAGGGAGCCTCTGAGTTGTGAATGTGCCCTCCAGCATGTCCTGTGTATATCACTCCTGAGGTTCAAGTATTTCCAGCGTGTATCCTGGTGGGATCTGGATATTCTGAGATGCAGCATGGCCATTAACTGAGGGTATGACCTGGCCTTCTATGTCAGGCACAGATTGCCTATGAAGAGGCAGTATGTCACTGAGTAGAGCTGCTGTTACTTTAACCAGTCAGTATGTGGCATCTGTTTGAGCCCTTTGATCCCCTTGTCGAGGTACATATGTGGTATCTCCAGTTGCTGCAGGTGTCTGGTAAGGTGCATGCCGACAGGTTCATCATAGTCAATTATGGGCATGATGAGGGATGAGTAAAGGGCACAATGTCACCCCTGATCTACATGTGGATCCCATGATGATGTGGCCCATATAACATGCTTACCTAACCACTTTGTCCATGTTGTTGTCAAATGGTAGAATGCTATCAACCTGTGTACCCCAAGGTCCATAATTCCTTCGTCTGCACTTAATGGATTAACACATATGTGGTAATTGTGGTCACTCTGTGTTTGACAAAGGGATGACTATACGCTTTCTGTCATTCACATTGAGGCCATGGCTTTGGCACAAGTCGGTGTTTCCAAGAGTCCCTTTGGAGGGTGCGGTGTTAGCTGGTGAGTTGATTATGGTGTCCGGTTTGCAGTCACCTGCGACTTGCTGAGCCACAGTACTTCCATGTTGGCCTGTACCTATGATAAATATATAATGAAGATGACAGCTCCCAGGGCTGTGCCTTGTGGGACACCACTTGTACCAGGTTGGAGGCTGACATGGCTCCAGCAATTCTACCATGTGTGTTCTGCCCTTGAGCCACTGTGCAATACCCATAGTGACATAGGGGTTAATATGTACACTGGTGAGCTTCCCTAGAATGCACAACTGGGGTATTGTATCCAAGGCTTATGCAAGGTTCAGGTAGGCTGTGTAGACCTCCTTCCCCTTGACAGTGGCCTTGGTGACTGTTTCAAAGAAATCAAACTGGTTGGAGAGGCAGGATTTGCCATTGACAAAGCCAAACTGTGTATGGTGACATGTCTGTAGGTCCACAATATCTAGATATGTGAGGTTCATGATGATCCTCGCCATAGCTTTGCAGACAAAGCTAGTCAGACATATGGGTCGAGTAGTGTCCAGGATCCGTAAAGACACCACCTGAATGTTGAGGGACCACTGTTGCTGTATGCCACTCTCTGGCCACATATCGTGTATTAAGGCTGGGATTGAACAGTGGTGTTATGTCTGGGTGTAGCTCTTCTCGTGGTTCATGTAGGACACAGCCTGGGACACTGTCTGGTCCCATTGATGCAGTATTTATTGCTTTGGGAAGGGCATCTCTTACCTGAGCATCTGTGATGTCAGGGGGGGCAGCACTGTGCCGAGACATATTTGCACTTTTGGTGTGGTGGGGGGAGAAGGCAGCATTGAACCTGCCCACTAGGATGATGGCAATGTCTGCATGTTTTGTATTTTGTGTGACATCTTGGATTACCTCTGAGCATATCTGGGTAGTACCACCCAGGTTACTAACATAACTACAGGCAGCCTTGTGATTATCTTCAGTGGCTTGTGGAACCCTCTCTCAAAGATGACCTTAGACAATCATATGGGTGCCTGTAGTTGTCTTCCAATACTCATCAGTGGTGCCTTCACATTTTGGGAGGTTGTTGTATCATGTAGTGGCGTCATCCTTCTATTGTATATTGTGTTTATGGCTGGTGTCCGGCACCCAGGACATCTGCCTTTGGAGAATTGGGTCATGCTTTCATATGTGGCTTCATGATCCATGCATTCCTGAATGTGTCCATAGAATGCCTTTATACAGGTATCTGCAGTCTGGTCCATATTGTCAACAGGCCTTGGGCCTTTGAAGGTTTCCACATCATTTATGAGGGGTGTGAACTTGCTTGACATGAGCTGTTGACAGACGTGCCGCCCTACAGACAGAGCAAGGTGAGGGTCACAGTTAGCTACTTGTCGGGTGATGGCATGTGCCACATAACGCAGGCACACAGGTCACTCCACAGCAAGTACAGCTATGAGGCAGACATTGTCCATGCTGGTGCAAACAACCTGAGACGTACCTCCCTGGACCACATGGCAAGAGACACAGAGGAGCTCTTACAGCACCCTCTCAAACTCAGGACTCCCACACAGCCTTCATGCTGACACAGGACAGTTTAGATTACTCTGCAAACACCATCATACTGGGTGACGTCAGCTACCCAAACATAGACTGTGAACATTACACAAGCCACAATACCCAAGCTCTAGGGTTCCCATAGATCAGACATTCTTTGGCTATGGAACAGGTAACCAACCTTCCCACAAGAGGGGCAGATATACTAGACCTGATCATCACAACCATGAGTACAAACTGCGCACCACTGGGAGCATATCCCTCATTGTTGCAATCAAACCATATACTCATCACACTGGAGTACTGGATCCCCCACATATGCAAACCTCAAACACATCGATGTGTGTGTTGGAAATGTCCCTATTAGCAACTGTGACAGTACAGTACAGGATGCAGATTCCCCTTTTGAAACACTGATGATGTCAGGACTGTATAACTATATTACCTGTAGTAAAGTCCTCCAGTAATTCGCATAGCGTGCTCTGCTAATGCGTCTTTCTTCAGTGTCATAACGTAGTTAGGTAGGGGTTTGAATCCTGCAAAAGGAATGTATGTGTGTGTTAGTATGAGTGGGGTTTATGTGTGTGCACTATGCTGGGAGGGTTAACTGCCTTTTGACAACTGGGAGAACACACTACAGGGTGCACATCCCTCCTCCTACACACAGATGATGTCAGCACCCTCTAAGTACAGCGTTAGTAAGGATTTCTCCAACTACTACAAATAGCACACTCTGCTAATGTGTCTGTTTCTACTGTCATAACACAGTTAGGTATGGGTTTGAATCTTGCAAATGGAAAGTATGTGTTTTACTGTTGGTGGGGTTAGTGTGTGTGCACAATGATGGGGTGGGATGTGGCTTTTGCCACATGGGGCTATGCACTGCAGGGTGGTCATTACCCTTCACAAGCAGTGATGTTGATAGCACCCTATACAAACAAAACTACAAAAGAGAAGGTGGCGGTACCAATAACACATGTAAGGTAACACTTCTTCAAGTAATGTCCACAAAACGGAGTAGGATAATCAAACAATTCTTTTATTCTATACAGACAACATGACAACAGACAATTGCCAGTACTCAGTATAGTGTTACATGCTACTGTAACACGCACATGTACCCAAATATACCTAGATAGTGCTCTGAAGCCTGAATGTGGCAAGTGTGTGGATGTGGGATGTGTCTGTGTGTGCATTTCCATATGGGAAACATGTTTGATGTGGCAATCAGGGTACTACAGTACCTGATGCACATTACATCTTTCAACTGATGAGGTTGCCTGCACCCTGTGAGTACAGGTAGAGAAGGGGACGCCAGTAGTAAACAACATAGTGCACTTCTCAAATGTGTACCTGTCATGTATCAACAGCTACTCATGTAGGGTGATAAATAATGGGAATGGCAGGTGAGCATGTGCATGTGTGTGGGTAGCAGGGTGTGTATAAATGCATGTGTGACAGAACAGTTATATATAGCTGAATCTACGTAACAGCACAAGATGCATTGCCATAGTCAATGTTAGCATGTGATGGTGTGCAGCTGGTACACTTTGGTAAGTAGTATGGGTGCATATAACAATTGAGGACAGTCATACAGTTACTGCAGCAGGACTGCTGGGATATACACACAATTATACTGGAACAGTGAACAGTTACCAACATGTTACTACTTATACACATCTATGTAGTCACCCTGTGCATCAGCAACGTGTTTACCTTTACCTGCACCGATGTTGTAGTATGCAGGAGGTGGCACAGTGTCATCATATGCACAGGGTGTGGGTTAGGTATGCCCAAGCCAGCCACTGGTAACACCAATTGACATGTGTGTGTATGTGTGTTTGTGAGGGGCAGCAGTACAGGGTGGACTGGTGTTGGTGCAGTGTGTGTGTGTATGTGTTTGCCCTAGGTGTTAGGTTTCTGCATGTGTGTAAACATGCACACAGTCCCACATAATGGCTGCCATGTACAGGGTTTTGTGGACAGCCACAGACTGCACCTGTCAGGTCATCCAGATCAGTGTCTGTGGGCACGGACACTGTACCTGTGCCTGGCAGGGGTGCTACGGGCCGTATCCGGTACTAACCCAGACTGGGTACTGTCATCGGAAGCAGGGGTGTTTTGACTGGACACAGTTCCCTGTTGGGACTGTCCAGAGCCACGTGCACGTGGTCTCCTGGGCATCTTGATGACAGCACAGACCCAGCATTGCTGGGGCTGGTGCTGGCACTTGAGGTGCGCGAGTGGGCCTGTCGTCGTCCGCGGCCACTGCCAGCTGGTGCTGTTGCTGGCATACGGCCACGTCGATGTCGCAAACACACACCATCGCCCTGGCCCATGGACATCTGGTTGTGGAGCAGCTGTTCTATGCCCCCACAACGTCTGTCAATGACATCTGTGAAGTTACGGATAGCATTCACAACGTCACGCATGCCATCTGTCATGGCTGTGCGACATTCTCTCAGCTCCCTCAGACCCTGTCTGGTGTACCTTTCCATACGTGCCTGTGCCTGCATGACAGTTCGAAACATAGTGGAGGTTGACATACCTCCTTGGGCATGTCGGCCAGAGGCAGTACGGCCACGGATGCCCCCACGAGAACCCATGGGCGACTGTCTGCATGGTACCATTGGAGGCCCCTGCTCATGGCTGCCTTGTGGGGATGCATGTACCACAGGTACCACATTACCCTGATCTATGCCCACTGCAGACTGTCCATCACCTAGGGACAATGGTGACAAAGGATGTAACGGCAGGATGACTGTGCGCGTTGACGGGTTGAAAGCTGTGTACTGTCAATTGGCTGACCAATGGTGGACCCAGACACACCTTCCTGCACCATTACAGACATTTCATCATCATCAGTACCTGGGGCACAAGATTCAGGTTCCCTGCTGCAGGTCACCAGAGCAGCACCAGAACCTACAGGAGGAAAACATGGAACACAGATTACAGTCTCCATACATATTTGACAGAGATGCATTTCAATACTAATGCACACATTCAGAAATGGACACATGCACTCATGGACACTAACACACATGCACACTTGGGCACAGGCACGATTGCACACATGCACACCCCACAGTAAACACAAACATCAGTACCGTGTTACACTACTCAATCTACTACAACTGTATTACGGGTATTGTGAACACAGTCACCAGCAAGTCTACTACAGAGTTACACTACTCTTCCTAGTTTTATAAATTGCTTTACAGATAATGTTAAAAAGACTCACCAGCATGTATGGCCTGCCTCGTTGCTAGATGGGAGGGACCTGGAAGTGTGAAGAGAGTAATGTCAGTGGGCACATGTGTGCCATTTGTTTTGCACATGATACAGTACAGTAGTACACTAGTTCCCTTATACACATCAGCTGCACATAATGTCTGTATATATATCATGATGACAGATACATACCACATGCACACCTTATGCATGCATGAAGTAACAGTGTACAGAACAGTCATATGTACATACCAGGGGTTAACTCTAATCTCACCCTTACCTCTCTTCAAACGACACCTCAAACTGTACTTCCAAAACCACTGGCTTTGTTCTTCTTGGAGTACAGGCTAACGTCCCTCTCCCTACCCTCTCTTTACCTTTAACCCCTCATTGTGCATAGAAACTAGCTTCTACCCTGTTTCTTTCACCTTGATGTCCTTCTATGCTCTGACCTACTTCTCCCATCCCTCCCACATCCTCTTGACTGTCTTCCTTCTTTTCCTAACTTCCCTTCTTGACTCCTGCCTCTTCCATATCATTGTATCTTTCATACTCCTTCTACTTCTCTACCCTTCTGAGCCCTAACTATTATGTATCTGGCTTTTGCCTTATTGCATAACCGTTATGCTTTAGGTAGGATTGCTTTTAAACCAACGGTACATTGTGTATGACTCTAAACTGTTTGAGTTCCTTACATGTATGTTGATTTAGTTAACAGGCTGGTGTACAATTCTATCATGTTGGCTGTCTGTATTAACAACTTGTCTGTCTGCCTTTATTACGTTATGTGTGGAGCTTTTCTCCACAGGCCTCTACTGAAAATGGACATATATCCAGCTAGACTATCTGGGTCAACAAATGTAAAAGTAATAACAATAAATGAATATGGCATCTTACCTGCACGCTCGGTGGCTTGCTGCTGTGTGGATCCAACCTCCATCATGATGCATGGGTGTTGCTGTTGTTGTTCTGGGGCTGGATCCACAACACTTAGCAGTAGCCCCTCCTGTCTGGTGAGGGGGGGGATGTGTGGCCACCCCCCCACCTGTGGCAACCTGTTGCCTGCGGATATCTGCAGCACGCTGGCGGACATTTCTTATCAAATCACTGCAGTGATGTCTCACCTGCTCATATGTCCTATCATGCATGCCAACATCATTTATCCTGCTAACGAGGTTTTGCCACAGTGCAGACCTCTCCTGCTGATTCTGGATGGTGCGTGAGAACAGGATGGCATAGTCACGCACCAGGCTCTGGTGAATCACGTCATCCTCTGCAGCAGAATATGATGGGTTCCTTTTTGGAGCCATGTCAAGCTGGAAAGGTACACAAACAGGTTATCAGCATAGTATCTCAACAATACATGGTACACATTCTATACAGGGAGTATTAACTTCTACTTATTACTGCTTGGTTAAAACTTGATTACAGTGTAGCTATCATTCTATGTCATTTGTACTAAGCACTTGGCCTTCAGACCAGTTGTTTTACATTAGGGAGGTTGGTGGCAAGCACTGTGGTGGCAGGACACATATCTTTCATCCATTGAAGCTGGGAACTGCTGATTGAGGGCCCAGTGTACAAGTGTATTAGGTCTGGTATGGGCAGTTGGCCTTCAGGCCAGTTATTTAACATTAACAAGGTTTGTGGTCTGCACTCGTGTGACAATAGGCTGTACTCTGCCATTCATAGCTGGGGACATCTGGTTTCAGGTTTATAGTGCCTGCATATCTGAGCTGTATCTTACTGACATTGCTACACCTTGTTTGCTGTAGCAGCCACTACATCCAGGCCTCCTGGCTCTACCTTTGTTTATATGCTTGTTATTTGTTAGCTTGTTATTTCACTGGTATGCTACTTCCACATAGTACACAGCTTGTCAACACGTCTGTGACTCACTACTGATATCTGCATTGCTTACTGTACGCATTTCCATGTTACACATGACAGCAAGTGACTGCTTCTCATTGTTGCATTTACTTAATTGTGACACATTGCACTTAGGTTACCTGGCACTTGCTCACTGACGCTTTTATATCAGTCAGCAGTTGTAGGTAATGTCAGTACACCCTCACTCCCCACTGGACCTTGTTTTCAATCATTAATTATTACAGAATTCAGAATAGTATTCTAGCATGTCCAGAGGTCAGTTGTCAGTTCCCTACCCAGTCCAGCTGGTGAGTGTGGTACTCCAGAGACAATGTTGGAACAGATGCATGTACACAGACAACCCCCTCCTCCTAACAACAAATTCAATCTCATGTGAGTGATGCAACCATATATCAAACTGGAGGCTAGGCTCTGTCTACTCAATACCGCCATAACCAGTCAGGTGGCCAAGGAGACCACACACTACACTTCCAGTCTCACATAGACCTACCACAACAGCGGACCTAACACATGATCACACATGAACATACTTGTAGGCTCAGACCACAGCTATGCCTATGCAGCAGAGACCTCCTAAGCAGACATCCATGCAACCACTACCACGGAAACGAACATGTGCAACACATATCACACAAAGCCAATGTGCTGAACACTCACAGCCATTAATAGTAAACAACACACCTCATACACCTGTACTAGGTGCCTCTATCATCAGGCACACTAACATCACGTTCACCAGGCTTAACGAGGTGAGGGTCACGGTGTGCAGCCTGTCGGCCACTATGACCTGCCACATAACACAAACACTCAGGTAACCCCAAGGCAAGTACAGGTATGACTCAGTCAATGTCCATGCTGGTGTGAATGGCCTGACACATTCCTCCCTGGACTACATGACATGAGACAGTACAGAGCTCTCTGAGCACGTAGCCCAAGACAGTTTGACCCTGACCTTGAGTAGCATCCTACCCTCACCTAGAACCATGCCACAATATCAAGGCACGATGATCCCTTCCAACAATTGACTGACATACTGGTGTCATTCACAGGTGTGCCAATGCCTGCCATCTTGGGGTGGTATGCTTTGCTAGGGACAGCTTGCACCTGTCACCCCTGTCCTATTGGAATTTGGAGCCTCTTGTTACACCCATAGTGCCTGTATTAGGCAAGGCTCATAAGGCAAACCCACATCCATTTGTATCACAAAGGATGAGGAAGTAAGAGTGATGCTACTCAACACCAGAAGTCTAGACCTAAGGATGCACGCACTCAAAACCCTACTTGACATTCTGGACATCGATATCTGTGCATTAACATGAACCTGTTTCAGGTTTCACAGGAGCACACCAGTACTACCAGGTTATAGCTGTTACCATTCTTGTCAGCCCCAACACTTGAACAAAGGAGGGGGAGTATCAGTATTCAATGCAGATTCCCACGCCTCCACATTGGTGGCACAGTACAACATAGGTGTTAGGCCATTGAGTACAGAAGACGTAGTTGGGGACCTGGGGAAGAAACATGGTAGCGGTCTGTCATTTGTCAACCACATGGCCAATGTGGATTGAGAGACATGTTATATAGCCAAGCTAATCATGAGGGATTCACATGTATGGCAGGGGAGGTCATTGTGCCTCTTTACTCATCCATCATCAAGCCTATAATTGCGTACAATGCACCTTTTGGGATGTACCTAACCAGACACCCACAACAACTGGTACAGGACAACAGTACCTCATCAAGGGGATGCAATGGCTCACACAGATGTCATATGCTGCCCAGGTAAAGTAAATCCAGCTGGACTCAGTGGCTTATTGCCTGTTCAGAGGCAATCTGTGCGTGCCATATACAGCCATGTCCTACCCAGCAGTAATGAACATGCTGCACCTCAGGCAATAAGAGTCCCATACAGCCACATGCTCAGGAGAGCTGGACCTCAGCACTGACATACATGGACATGCTGGAGGGGCATATTCCTAACCGAGAGGCTCCCTTCACTCTGTAATGAGCTCACACTACAGGTTAGGCAGAGTCCCTCATTGACTCTCTTCCATAGGAATCTGGATGACTGGATGTAGATCATAGTTGTACCCCAGGTATCACTTCTATGTCACTGTTAGACAGAGGCACAGTATACTAACATCGGACAAGGGCATAGCAGCATAACTTGTAATTGGGTGGCGAAGACAAACACATTCTACTAGGCTTACCAATGCCCTAGGGCAAATAGCCTAGTATGAACCTATGAACATGTGTGTACTGCTATAGTACTTCTGCCATATGTTGCATGTGTGTGTGTTGTGGGGATGCACAGGTAATGGCCGGATACTTCTGCACAGGCGACACGTCTGACACATTCTGGGTGTTCATCCCTACATACTGGATGTGTGTTGCCATCCAACCCAACCCTGTGATGTGCACACATTACTCAGCCTGGATTTACATATCCGAACAACACCACAAGCACAGTACACTACCTTGCTATGTATGCATTTAATTACACAGTTATTCAGTAGTTATGACAGTGATGCTAACCATGCAGCCCATTGGGCCAGTGGAAGCCACAACACACACCGCCAGCACCTTTGCATATGCTCACCACAGACATCCCACATACTGCATGTACTGTGCACACACATATCTAACCCAGAATAACTGCACACCACTTATTAATCCTGTCCAGTGGAGTACAGATACAGGCATATTGTATAACAATAGTAGGAGGCTACTGCAGCACAGGGCAGATTCACATGACAGCAAGGCATCTGTGGTCAGCAGTGTTAAGATGCTTCACATTCACCAAATGCACAGATATTGGCAACATTGTTGCAGACAGTTTAGGTGCAGGTACCCCCCCCCATTCTCCTACACATGTGGTATTAGTTATCCCAGATGACTGTCACCTCCCTATCCTCTCACATGTGCAGGTGAGAGCCACCTTCATCATTGCAGAACACATAGCATCACTGTTACTTAAATGGTATCTCTGGATGTGTGCTACATTCACCCCTGGAGGACATAGCACCACATGACAGACTGATATTAATCCCTGGCCATACTACAGGATATGTACCTGAACAGTGCCATACATACACAGTGGTCCCACACCAATGAGGAGGAACCTCTACTGACCCTGGGAACTACTGCATCATATGCACAACTGGCCTTGTGTTCTAAGCTATGGAAGTGTTAAGTATGGGCAACATGTACAGCAATATTACATATGTTTATATGCCAGGACTATGTACACACAACCTATCTCATGGACATACCTATAGATAGTGAACTATGATACATTTGGAGGTGTCACAGTATACACAGGATTAACCTGCTACTTTGCATTACCTGTGTTTGTGGCAGCTGTTGCTGTGCCAGTGGTGCTTGTTGCTGCTTGCTCCTTGCTGCTTGCTGCTTGCTGCTGTTTGCTGCTTGCTGCTTGCTGCTGCTTTGCTGTTGGCTGTCGTTATATGTGTTTGTTCTCTCTCTGTCTCTCTCTCTCTTTGTAGGTTTTGTGCAATGAATGTATTGCATGAGTGTAGTGTGGGTACTCAATGCTTTTGTAGGTATCTGCATAGGTCCATGTGATGGCCTCTGCACCAATTGTAAGACAGCATTTGCTAATTGCATGCAGCCAGGTGTGTACTGATTGCATGTCTCACTGTGATTTCAGGACACTGCTATAAAAGGGTATGTGAGATAGGCGTTGCCCTTTCAGATTGTAGGGTGTGGACCATGCTGGTATGCTGTTGACAGTGTTCTGTGAGTGTGAAGGTTAGTACATCTCCCATGCTTCATGCTGTGTTGTAGATTCAGGTTGCTGCATTTCTCTTGCCTGTTCCCTGTAGTGAGTGTTTCTGCATACTGACACCTACAACTATATGTCATATGTATTGCTATATAAATATATATATATATATATCTGTGTACATATACATACTTTCATATATGTACATTAGCTGACATTATTGGGTACAAGCTAACAATTAGCAGGGCTGTTTCTGTTAACACTACACTAGTATGGGAATCCAGTAATTGGGACTATAAACGTCTGCCTGACATGCTTTGGGTAGTAGACATACTATATTGCCTTTATCTTCATTCCTACTATTACATGTTCCACTTATTTAGCACTATATTCCTGTATGAGAGTCATGGCTTAGTGGTAGGTCATACAGACTAGTGTTAACAATGGTCTTGTGGTAGGGCCTACTAGTATGCTTATATTCAGTATAGGGCCTATCAATCAAAGTGCTGGAGGCACCTTTAAGCAGTTAAAGGGGTTAGTAGGTCTCACAGGAGCCAGGCTGTGTTGCAGATTCTGGTTGCTACATTTATCTTCACTGTTTCCTGTAGTGAGTGTGTATGGATACTGACACCTACAGCTATATTTCATATGTATTAATATATATTTATATATATGTATGTGTAGCTATACATACCTTCATATATGTACATTACCTTACTTTATTATGTACAAGCTAACAAGTAGCAGGGCTGTTTCTGTTAACACTGAACTAGTATGGGAATCCAGTAATTTGGCCATTGAAACTCTACCTGACATGCTTTGGATAGTACACCTCCTATATTGCCTTTATACTGATTCCTACTATTACATGTTATATTTATTTTAGCACTCTGCTCTTGTAAGGCAGGCATGGCTTAGTGGTAGGTCATACAGACTAATGTTACCAAAGTCCTGGGTTTGGGACTGACAGTGGGAATTTATTTTTATTTGCAAGCTTTCAAACTGAGTACAGGGCCTGTCAATCAAAGTGCTGAGACCACCTTTAAGCAGTTAGAAGGGTAAGTGGGTCACACAGGGGTCAGGCTGTGTTGCAGATTCAGGTTGCTGCATTTATGTTCACTGTTTCCTGTAGTGAGTGTGTATGGATACTGACACCTGCAACTATATTTCATATGTATTTATATATATTTATATATCTGTATGTGTAGATATACGTACCTTCATATATGTACATTACCTTACTTTAGTATGTACAAGCTAACAAGTAGCAGGGCTGTTTCTGTTAACACTGACCTAGTATGGGAATCCAGTAATTTGGCCATTAAAACTCTGCCTGACATGCTTCAGATAGTACATCTCCTATATTGCTTTTATACTGATTTTTACTATTACATGTTATATTTATTTTAGCACTGTGCTTTTTGTAAGGCAAGCATGGCTTAGTGGTAGGTCATACAAACTAATGTTACCAAGGTCCTGGGTTCGAGACTGACAGTGGGAATTTATTTTTCTTTGCAAACTTTCAAACTGAGTACAGGACCTGTATTTTTCTTTGCAAACTTTCAAACTGAGTACAGGACCTGTCAATCAAAGTGCCATAAAGGCACTTTTAAGCACTTTAAACCAGGTCTGCGCTCGTTATGCTGAGCTCACGCATGCGCACTGGCGGTGAGCTCAGCTAACACAAGCGCACACCCGCGCTAATTTCTTTGAAAGAAAAGAAAAAGGGGTGACAGGAAAGTGGTGAAAAAGGGGTCACAAAGAGGGTAAGACAGTAGGGAAACAAGCGTGGGATTTGCAGGAGGGATGTAGGTAAGGCCCATAGATGTCCATGTCTTTGGCAGCAACAGCTGTGCATTTCCATGTATTGTGGTGAGACATTGGAAACCTTTCACCCCTGAGAGAGGTGTCAGGACAACATTAATATTTGTTGTAGAGCCAATTGTAATTAACTGTTTCAATGTCAAGCAGACATGTGTGCGACATGGACAGCTATGTATGGGGCGTAATATTTTTGTGGGTACAGAGTGCCCTTTTTTTTCAGGTGAGAGTGGTATGTCAGGTGAAGGAAGTCGGTATAGCTGGGGAGGTAGGTTGGGTAGGTTAACAGACAAGACAGACAAGACGCATACAGGGGCGGTGTATGACACACGTGGGGGGGGTTACACAATTGACGGGGACGGAGGTTGGGATATCCGAGATGCATGAGCCCACAGATGGCAACAGTGGAACTGATATCCCCACCCATAGGCAGTTGTCACTGTTCCTTCACAGCCCAGGACAGGGCTGTGCTGGGGGCTGTGTAGGCGGGGCAACGGCCGGGGCCATTAACTGTGCCACACGAGCCTCGAGCTGGAGTAGGGGCCCAAGAACAAAGTCTTGGATCTCCCTTCGCACCACAGACCGGACACCTTGGAGGGTGAGTGGACGAACCCCTCCGGCCACACTTGCAGAGGGGGGACGGGCCCCATCCCCTGCAGCGCTTCCACCCGAAGGTGGCACAGGGCCACCGGAGGGGGGTCCGGCCTGGGCACTAGTGCCAGGTGCAGTCGCCAGCTGAGGTGGGAGAGGTGGGTCCGCTGGTTTGTGAGTAGTTATGTTAGTTTGGGTTAGTGGCATTTTATTCCATTCAGATTAGTTGTAACAGCATGCATTGTTATTCCCATCAAACAAACACCCAGATATTAACACCATTGAACAAGGGGCATATCAATATCACATGCATTATTTGAACAGAAATACACAGTCAAACAACATGCAGGGTTGATTAATGGCAACAGGCCATCAAATTTGCAGGTATGAACAGGGCACATGCACAAACAGGCATGCATATATTTTTGAAACGGACAAATGTCCATGATTAATGAAATGTTCACATACCATTATTTAGTGGGTGTTGTTGTATGGAATTATAGGGTTGGGTGGAGATAGACAGTGATGACACATTCATATGTTACACATTGATTTACATTTGTAATAGGTACACAATTAAGTTGAGGCTGATGTTTCAAATAATCTTTATTTGACTGTCATGCTACACCTGTTACAAATACATCACTATCCTACTTATTTTGAATCTGATCAGATACATCATCCTGCTACACTTTGATGACAGGACAGGGGACAACTATGGCTGTTTAGTCTGTCAGATAATCATTCATTCTATCTGCAAATTGTATACTGTGATCACCATACAGACTTTGGCCTACACATTCCAGATTCTGACACACTGAAATCAGTTTGGGATATTAAGATGTACTTCCCACATGCATTTAGTTCTGTAGAAACACACTGGGGCTACTATATTCAGGGGTTATTACTACTTTATTTATTCATACATGACCCTTTCTGTCACTCTCACACATCCTGCAACTTCACAGTTCAGGTTGGTACTTCTAGGCTTTGTTCACATGTTAGACTGGTGGTGATTCAAAGACTTTCCAACAGCCTCACTTCTGCCATGATTCAGCATTTCAACAGGGGATATATCTCACATATGACTACCTCAGATTCTAAAGCTGTACTCTTGGGACTACTGCAGGTTACACTATATTTAATTCATGGTGGGACATCTGTATTACAGCACTGTTTAATTCTATCAATTATATTTCCAGTTACACTTGCATACTGATGAACTTGTTGCAGCCATACCTGCAGACTTACAATTCCTGCTTGCACATTATATTACTTTTAATCAATACACTGCAGTGTTCTGATACATGCTACAGTACAATATTTATTTACAAGTAATGGGTGGGGTTACTAACCTGCATGGTGGCGCAGCCGCACCAGCCTACGGCCATACATCTCGCGGTTCGCAGAGCGGACACCTGCAGCTGTAATACGAAAGAAGTAATATTGGACTACACATCTCCATGGTATCAGCCAGTTGAAATCCTTACATACATAAGCAAAATGTAACTTACTCAGTAGTGGGGCGTTGGGCATATCCCGGGCCTCCTGGATCCATTCGGTCAACTGGTCTTCCTTGCATCGCTTCAGGTCCGCATGGTGGTGACGGACCTGCTCACCAGTGCGTGGAATGCCAGTAGCACTGGTCAGATCACGAGCCAACTGGTCCCATGCCTCTGCCCTATACACTCCCCATGAGACCTGGCCCTGCATGAGTTGGGCCTCGTGATGATGGACAAGGAGCCAAACCATGTATCTGGACTCCTCAATGCCCCAACCCTGTGCTCGAAAGCAATGTCCCTCACCTACTCCACTCATTCTGACTGCAGGTCTGTTCTACAATCGTTTCTGCTGTGTATTCCCGCCTATGGGGCTTATATATGCCGCTTTTCCCGCACATTTCTCTGATTGGCCGTTTTGGAATTGTATCTACTTCACTGAAAATGCTTTATCATGCTCCATTCTGGATTTTATCCCATATATATGCTATTTCTGCATTTCTAGGTATTGCTGTCATGGCTTAGTGGTTTAGTACCTTGACTCTAGTGCATGGTATCCTGGGTTCGAATCTAACAACTGATTTTTGATTTTCCTGACAGATATGAGTTGAGACCTGTCAATCAAACATGCCAAAAGCACTTTTAAGCACTTAAAAGCAGATCTGCGCTCGTTTGCGCGGAGGTAATGCATGCGCACTGGCAGTTAGCTTGTGGGAGCGCCGCGCAAACGGTGTGCGCTAGGGTAAACCTTAATTGGCTAGTGACACACATGTTCAGCTTAGCACAGCTAGTTGCAAACAGTTTCAGCCTGTTAAACCGGTGCTTAGCAACGGGCACGCAGTTTGCAGCTTTTTAAACACTACTCAGCTACGGGCAGTCTGTCTCATGGCAGCTTAGCTATGAGTACATTTCTGACTATTTTTATTCTTGTGTTACTTCAAAATATATGCTCCATTTCATTGCATTTTACAAAAGGGAATACTTTTACATTTGTACAATACTGTCAGGGGGCTTTTTAGTGCTTATTTACAAAAAAAAAAAAAAAAAGGTTGTTGTGGGGGCTCGAACCCTGCCTGCCTACTCTTAGGCCAGCAACTCTACTGCTAAGCTTTTACTTCTTGGCTTACTTTGCATATTTAGTTCTTATATCCTTTTCCACTGACTGCTAACTGCAATTGCGCTAGTAGCACACCCGTGCACACGAGCGCACACAGTAGCAAACATTTACGGGGTTTAAAAAAAAAAAAAGGTTTTAATTTAATTTTATAACATCTCTTCACTTTATACACTGATGGTCTGTTGGGGCATGTGTTGTGTAGTGTGTTTATTCACATTTCCATGGCATCTCTCGTGGCTGTTTACTTTCAGCCATTCTAGTCTTCCGGGGGCGTGTCCACTTGCAGGGCTTAGCCTACAGACACGCCCCCTACTCTCTTACACGGACCGTGTAAGAGTTACTAGTGTGATTCAGCATGCCTCATGCACCTCATGCATATGCATGACATGCTGACATCACACCGTTTAACTGCAGCCTCCGTGTAAGAGTTATAACTCTTACACGGAGGCTTCCTGAATCTGTATGTATGTGTTGGTCATTTACTTAACAGTCTAACCTCCACCCCTCCTCCAAACTCCACTCTGACTAGAGTGTGGTGACTGACTCAGTTTAGACATCTTGTATATGCAGGTAATATTGTGGAAGAATGAGTGTCTTATACAATTATCATAATAATATTTCTGGACTACACCAAAAATATCCTTTGTTTATAAAACATGTCTGCATGTATTTCAACTACTATCTAAGGTAATATCTACTGTAAATGAAATTATGTGGCAATACAAATATGTTTTTGTTTGTGCATAAATACACACATTTATATAGAAGAAAAAATAATTGTGAGTTTACTCATGCAGATGTATATCTGAATTTCAAAGGCATATATATCCATGCTTGCATATATTTCTTTACTCATAAAGATACATTTGTACTCATGCATGTTATGTCATCACATAAACATTCCATATTTGTATACAGATGCAGTTCTGTATGCAGATATGCTTATGCTTTCTTTTGCATAATTATTACTTACAGACACATATTTGCCATTACACATATTTCTTCTAGCAAATACCTTTGATTATGCAATATTTTTATGTTTTTTTTTTAAACCCATGTTTAATATGACAAAAGAAATATTTACTATAGAACTCTGACCATCTCTCCATCACCTGATATACCCACTCTGCCAGATGGTCATGCCTACACTTCTGTAGATCATTGTTCCTGTGTCAGCACTGTTAGCCAGAGCAAGTGATTACTGTCAGGGATAACAACTGCTCACCCATCTCTTGACAGATGCCATTTTTTCCCATTTTGAACTGCAGACATAGGATTCAGTCTTATCCAGGTATGAATCCCATTATCAAAAGTCCCAACATCAAATTAAAGAAAATTTGAGCATGGCTGCTGTTCACAGGTTTAGAACCACATTCCCTAGGGTATAACATCACCTTAATTAAACCCAGTTAACCAGCAGGTGCATCAGTCCTGGTACTGTTGTTATTGGCAAGTTTGGTTTTACCAAAAATGCTTTGTCATCTACATGTTTTGTTTTTTTAAGTAATACATTCACATTTAATTTCTGTGGTAGATAAAATGTCATTAATGAAATCGTTAGTTTTTATCTTACTTACAACTGTTACTGCGTGTGTGCCTTGCTTTTGCTACTACACCTGAATGTCAGGAAGGAATAACTTCTTTATGCATTCCTTCTGCAGTATACTGGCAGTATTAATGCATTTATGGGCGGAAGGCTTTTATTTATTTCTGCAGAAATAAATGTTCTTGTATGTTTCAGTATCATCTTTTATTAAAGTGATCAGAGGTGATCATGTGTGTCAGATGATGTTGGATGGGCAGGGATTATGCTTCATGTTTGTGTAAACTGAAATGCATATGACTATATTTTTCTGTTTTTAAATGCTGTCATCTTAGAGAATTACTGAGGATAGCCATGCATTCTTGCAGTCTTCTGGTGACATCTGGGGGCTGCTGCAGACTCCACCACCATCCCCAGCAGGTTCATGAGTAACCAAAGCTGTGTTCACAACTAGCTGAGGCCTGGTTATACAGATAAGTTCTCATATCCATTCATGTATTCCTGCAATTCATAGAGATAAGAGTAAAAGGGAATAATTTGCATACAAAAACATCAGTGACCCTAAATTTATACAAATATGTTTAATACCATCATACTGACTTATGATTACTCGAATTAGGTGGCAAATGGCTTAGAAACCCATGGTCTTTTCATAGTAAGTAGTAAATAATAGAAATATTGTGAAGTAATTACTCCAACAAGGCTAGCCATCCAACACTGTGAAACTTGGCTCTCGATGATTGTCACTGTTGAAGGGGTACCCCGACCACATGCGCAAAAATGGGAAAAAAGGGGCTGTGGATGGGATATGAAACAGTTCAAAATTATGTTAGACTACTGAGTTTACTTAAAGAAATGTTTGCTCTACTGATATGAGGGTCAGATTACAATGACTTAAGAGAATACTGTAAAACTGTCATTCGTAAATAGAAATGAATTACATCAGCGGTTGAAATACATAGTGATTAATTTATTATGATGCCATTTTTTTGCTGTGACTGTGCACACATAGTAGAAATGCAATGATTTAATTGTGAGGTACTGTAGTTTCAGGGATATTTTGTTGACACAACCTGCATGTGTTTTTACTGGGAGATTTCTGAGTGTCACTGCTGAATGAAAAAAATGACAGTATTATGAATACAAGAAAGTGGTGAGGGAAGGAAGGATCTGTTAAACTACTTACCTTACTATTGTGAATGAATTCATGATGATAATGCAAACATCAGTTCCACACAACCTTAACTGGCTGGATTGAGAGTCTACATGTGTACATAATTATGGGTTTTGTGTCACCTATCTTCTGTTCTGACAGGTATGCTTTTATTGTTGTGTTTTATGACTGAGGCATATTGTTTTAGAGCTCGGGCTAAACTCGGAATTTATTAAGGTGAAGTGCTTTTCATTTGTGCATTCACAAACTTCATCAGACCAAAACTTTGTTGGTCTGATGAAGTTTGTGAATGCACAAACGAAAAGCGCTTCACCTTACTAAATTCCGAGTTTAGCCCGAGCTCCAGGCATGGTTTTGTTTAATTTTACAAGTTTGTTTTGATACTTGTTACTTTTTGTTGGTGCACATTGTTTTAGGTGCAGTAACGATGCAAAACCAGGTATCAAGGCAGAGAAAGGATAACTTTAGGCATGAGGAGAACCACATCCTCACGTCAGCCCTGAGGACATGTGGGAAATTTTGGAAATGTCTTTTTGAAAAAGGTGATCCCAAACAAGTTGAGATGGCAAAGGCCTGAAATCAATATGGATATAAATTCTGTTGGTCAAAGGAACCTCACATTAACACAGTGCAAGACAAAGGCACATTATATGGTAGGATGTGCTACAGCCAAGGTGTGGCAGAAAACAATTGCCCATACCAGTACTGGGGGTCCTCTTACACTTATCCCCATAACACCAAATGAGGAATACCGCCTTTCCATTCTTGGAGATGACTGTGACACAGAAGATGATGGGCCTGGAATAATCAGAAGTGGTGTGGACATTGGCTATTACCAATGTCTGCAGAAGCAACACACATCTGCTTTGGAAGATTAGTTTAAAAACAGTAACGTATACTTATGTAGAGAACTGAATGCTTTCATGGAATGATTACATTAAACACATAATTATTATTAACAGGTGAACCTTACGCACCTGCACATAATGACAATGATGGAAGTGTGCATGGTAAGTTTCCCCCACACCTCCTTACTCTGCATACAGTCGTGTATGCTACTTCTTTATTGGTAATGTTTTCAATTCATTTTTACAGGGTCAGCAGCAGAAAAAATAGTTCCACCATACCAATAAATTAGTCCCACTATAGCAATAAATTTGTTCCACTATAGCAATAAATTTGGTGGATATCAGCAGCAGATTGGTTGCTGAAGATGATGATAACAATAACATAGTGATATTTATGAGGGATCCTGAGGAAAGTGGCACACAGTCCCCAAGTTTAATGACAGGATCTCACACCTCACAACATGTTAGTATCACTGCAAGAAGTGACAGTGTACCACAGAGTCAAGCACATGTTAACATTACACTTATGCTTGTGCAAGAACAAAGCCCATGACCTCTACATCTGTATCTCCAAACCCAGATAAAACACTTTCAGGATGATGGCAGAAATTCAGAGGTAACAGTGTGCACAGTGACACCTTTACAAAGGGATACCAGGCACAGTAATTTCTCACAGTTACACAAGGAAATATGTAAACCTTTGGCTCCCCAGCAGCAAATGTCCTGTGACATTGTTAGGACTCAGGGCACTGCCACAGAGAGTCAGCTGGAAATGGTCAGTGTCCTCCAGGGTATACGTGAGGATTTCTAACACTATATGGAAATGGCAGGGGGTAGGGATAATGCCACAACTGCACTGATGTAACACTATAAGGAAATGGCAAGGAGTAGGCATAATGCCATGATTACACTAATGTAACACTAATTGGAAATGGTAGGGAGTAGGGATAATGCCATGATTACGCTAACATAACACTATATGGAAATAGCAAGGAGTAGGCATAATGCCATGATTACACTAATGTAACAGTAATTTGAAATGGCAGGGAGTAGGGATAGTGCCATGATTACACTAACGTAACACTATATGGAAATGGCAGGGAGTAGGGATAATGCCACGATTACACTAACGTAACACTATATGGAAATGGCAGGGAGTAGGGATAATGCCACGATTACACTAACGTAACACTATATGGAAATGGCAGGGAGTAGGGATAATGCCACAATTACAATGACATAACACTATATGGAAATGGCAGGGAGTAGGGATAATGCCACAATTACACTAACGTAACACTATATGGAAATGGCAGGGAGTAGGGATAATGCCACAATTACAATGACATAACACTATATGGAAATGGCAGGGAGTAGGGATAATGCCACGATTACACTAACGTAACACTATATGGAAATGGCAGGGAGTAGGGATAATGCCACAATTACAATGACATAACACTATATAGAAATGGCAGGGAGTAGGGATAATGCCACAATTACACTAACGTAACACTATATGGAAATGGCAGGGAGTAGGGATAATGCCACAATTACAATGACATAACACTATATAGAAATGGCAGGGAGTAGGGATAATGCCACAATTACACTAACATAACACTATATGGAAATGGCAGGGAGTAGGGATAATGCCACGATTACACTAACGTAACACTATATGGAAATGGCAGGGAGTAGGGATAATGCCACAATTACAATGACATAACACTATATAGAAATGGCAGGGAGTAGGGATAATGCCACAATTACACTAACGTAACACTATATGGAAATGGCAGGGAGTAGGGATAATGCCACAATTACAATGACATAACACTATATGGAAATGGCAGGGAGTAGGGATAATGCCACGATTACACTAACGTAACACTATATGGAAATGGCAGGGAGTAGGGATAATGCCACAATTACAATGACATAACACTATATAGAAATGGCAGGGAGTAGGGATAATGCCACAATTACACTAACGTAACACTATATGGAAATGGCAGGGAGTAGGGATAATGTCACAATTACAATGACATAACACTATATGGAAATGGCAGGGAGTAGGGATAATGCCACGATTACACTAACGTAACACTATATGGAAATGGCAGGGAGTAGGGATAATGCCACAATTATACTGATATATAGTATGGTGGCACACCAAGCATCTGTGGCTGCCTCCATTCATTCACTTGTTATGACTTACTGGACTGAAGTAGGATTCAGTCTTGAAAGAGGAAGAGGATGAGGTACTGCCCAGATACATGACAGCAGATCACATGACACTGCAAATGCTTCTCAAGAAAGTACTGTAGTTAGTCGAGGGGAACAAGCACACGGGATTTCTTGCAGGCCATGTCAGCATTCATCTACACCTAGCAGAAGCTCCCACTCGAGGTGTCCATGCACCATCCCCTAACTTATCTTTAAGAGATGTGTATGACACATTTCATCTTAACCTACTGTGATTCAAGTGTGACATTTCTGTTACTTACAATTTGAGGTTCACACATATATGTCCATGTTAGAGGGAAGTAAGTTATTAAATAAAGTAAGACAAAGGGGGAAATTATGTCACTTTTCACTTCATACATTTAATTCCTCTAATGGTATTGCTTAATACCTCATAGAAATGTGGAAAGAAAGCTGCATATCATAACGTATGGTGGCATTGATTAATACCATTAATGCTCTATGCATGATCACTGTTAAGCTGTCAAGTAACTTCAGCTTAAAATTAATAATACAGAAGTATTCAGGGAAACACTAAAAAGAAAATTACAGATTAAAATGAGTATCCTGCCATATAAACAAATTCTGCTGCCACTTCACCCTCGCTACTGCATGATGATGTTTTTTCATCTCTGAGGCCACAAATTATTTAGTATGACAAAATAAAAGAAGCTGATGTGCCGTACCCTAACAGACAACATAGTTTAAACTGAGGAAATATTACACAATATATATAAAAATACAATATAATATGTTTTCATTCAAGTGGGAGGTATGAACTCATGTTAAATACTGAAATAACACTTATTGTTAACTGTACCACTTGAGAATATTCAGTACATGCATACTTAGGAGCACCACCTCAGCAGAATGCATTGTCCAAAACAGTTAAAAATGAAATTATTCCTTATATTTTGCCTTACATTACTGAGCAGGAGTTAGTGAGCACTCAAGCATGACTTTTACAGGCAATAAAATGAGTACCTGTTTTGAAATAAAAAAAATATTTAAATATGAGAGGGGATGTCAGATGAAAAGGGATAGTACACCATGCCCCACAGTGTATAGCCCACAGATATCACTGCATACTTCAAATTATACTCCAAGTGTTTTTACAGTAAAGGAAACACTAACCTGAATGTCATGGTCCAAAGTTCTGGACTAGATGTTGCCTCTTTTATCTATGCAGCCATATGCCATGCACAAGCCTGTTGCATGGGGTCCCCTTACTACCACTGCTGCTGGCTGGTCATTATTAGTGATAGTAGGACTAGAACTGGGAGGTGCAATGACAGCAGGGGTCACTTCACCACCAAACTGGCACATGATCATGTTGTGTAGAATGCAACATGCAGTTAACATCCTGCATGCAGTAGCTGGGTCTACTGAAGGGCACCTCAGATTCATCCAGGCACCTAAAGCAATTCTTCAAGAAGCCAGAGGCTCTCTTGATGACAATATGTGGTCTGGGACTGGGCTGTTTTGTAATTGTCTTCAGCACTCTACTTGGATTCTCACTGGTGTCATGAGCCATGGCTCCAGTGGCTATCCAGTATCACCTGAAAAAAAACAGTTAAGTATTCAGCAATAAATTTACCATGAATTAGTACTTAAATAAAATATAATAATAAAAAAAAATTCCGCTTGAGAACAACATGACCACTGGGTATTCTATCAAGCAAAAAGAGGTGGTAGATTGAGCTTTTGTGCCACATATGGGAATCATGTGCTCTGCCAGGATGCTGGGCAGCGATGTTAGTGATGCGCCCCCATGCATCACACACTACCTGAAAAGTGATGGAATGGTAGCCCTTCCTCATGCAGTGCACCTCCCCCATGGAATGAGATGGGCCCTAATAGCAACATGGGTTTGATCTATTGCACCAAGTACTTCAGGGAAATGTGCCACCCCATAAAAGACACACATAGTAGTCTGACATCATTCTTGAGAGAACACTGGGGAAAAAGATGTACTGATCCACATGTGCCAAAAGTATATTCAGGAACTGCTAAAGTATTTCTGTGGCAGAAGCCTGCAAGATACCCAAAGTGTCTGCAGTCTGTCTCTGGAAGCTTCCCATGGCAAATATAGTGAGGATTGTACATGTCTTTGTATCCATAGTGATGGGAAGACCACTTATCCACCAAGTACCCCTGTCAGGGTCATAAATGCTCACTAGAACCTTACAATATCCTTGTCCACTCTAAACCTATCAAGTATCTCATGAGTGTCAAAATTATACTGAGTTATTATCTCCTTATATTTCCCCCTGTTGACCATTGGGTGCAAGAGGTTTTGGGTTGGCAAAGACAAGCAGCTCACACCGGGAAACAGCAAAGCTAGCTGCAAGTGACAGCTTCATTGCAGATTGAAAAGTAGATAGAAAAGGTGTGGCTCAACCTTTTATAATAAATCTACAGACATAGAGGAAATGTTTGAAACTTAGACTTTGAATCACAAATAGGCAGGAGAAAGCCTCACTGGCATATGTCATTTTTACATAATTTATCATATTCATCTCATTTTGACTCAATTTGCTTAAGCTTATTTGCAGCCATTATGCATTTATGTAAATAAATGGCTCCTTTTCTGAGGAAATGCACAGATAGCTTTTATGCATTCAAGTAATGACTATGAATGCCACCCATTATCCATTCAAGTAATGACTATGAATGCCACCCATTATCCTGTTGATATCAGTTTACATCTACTGACTCCAAAGAAGATGTGTAAGCAATGTTTAAAAAATAAGGACTGATGGTTAAACTTTTTTCTACTAGAAGTTTATTCCAGACCACTTTGACTCTGATTGAAAAAAATATATGGAGATACTTTGTATCTCAAATTATTTCTTGTTGAGAAATTATGTGAAGGAAATGTTGTCTATGTGTGGCACATAATGAATTCACCCTTAATATACCTGTACACTGGAATTAGGACGCATCTATGCATTCTAGACCATCCAGAATGCCTCTGGATACAACTCAATGAATATTCATATGAAAAAAAAACACAACACAATATTCTGTATGAGTCCTTATCAATGATATGCACGGTGGAAGCATCACTTGGAATGCCAAACGCTATTTGTACATACGTTGGTTTTGGTTATACAAAATCATTTCCAGGTTATGAAGTTGACATCATTGGCAAAGGTTGAATTATTATCTATGGTAACTTCTGGGTCTTTGAATTGATTTCATACCTGACAGCAGAACTCGTATTACTGAATTTACCTGCCCAGTATCCCCTTTGATGAACTGCACTTTCCTTTCCTAAAGTAAGTATGTCACCTTTACAACAGATAGCCTACTGCTTAGTAACTGTAGCATTAACTAGGCTGATGTAACATCTAGCTTCACCAATTTTTTCATAACTTTGAATAGTTTATAGCCCTTCCTGCTATATTACAACTTTCATATTTCATACAGACTTCTTGACTGGGATAGCCAAATACAATTACAGGCTTTGCAATTTCTGACAGTTAGGGTACTGTTATTGTCTTAGGTATCATCTGATTATGTACAAGATGTACATCTGTATCTGTTACAGTAAACCACCAAATTAACTTTGATATGGTTTGTGGTGTACTGTATCCTTTTTGGTGCTGATTTAGTTGTCTACTGGGAGGTAGGCTGGGCTCCTACATGGACCTTATCCATGGTTAAGTAAGCCTTTTATGACTTCTCAGTCCTTTTCATGGAAGCAGTAAGTAAATATTTCTCAGTCACTGACTCTAATTGAATATATGAGATACTTTGTATCTCAAATTATTTCTCGTTGAGAAGTTATGTGAAGGAAGTTTTGGTTGAGACTCAAGTGTATCGCTTGTAAGTGGAATATCCCATCTTTAACAATGATCGCTATCATATCATATTTGCTCTTGGAGGACTTTTAGGACAACTGTCTTCTCATTGGACTGAATTTTAAATATGATTGTTCATAATAAGTGTAAGTAACAGAATTCTTTAATCAATAATTAAAGCTTAGAAATCCTTCTTTTTTTATATGTCATCCCTAACATTTAACAAACTTAAGTGTCCATATAAATCCACTTTAAAAAGAGCTGCTTTTTTTAGGATTGTTTTTTTTCCAGTAGTCAACTTATGAGCATAACCAGCACCTTTAACAAATACATATGTCATCCATCTCTGAGTGATATTCCACACCTTTTCATCTGCTTCTTGTTCTACTGCGTATGCATCTTTTTTATATAGTCAATGGAAGAAATAAATAATACAGCTACTCTACAAGATTAAAGGATACGCTTTTCTTTTTGGTAATAGCTTCTCTCCAGGTGTTGAAACACCTGTGTTTATACATTTTGGAGAGAAGCTAGTACCAAAATTATTAGACACTCATTTACATATGACACTGTCAAAAAACTGAAAGGGTGCCATAATCATGCCTCCTTCTCAGGGGGCGCATCTTACAATATCTCCAACCATTGTTTTATACCATTTCCACACCCCTCATGTAAGATACCCAATTGGATTGTGCCTGCATTGTCATTACATCTGAAGCCATATAGGCTACTCTTATAACATAGCTTGAGAGTGAAGCTGAATTTATACTCAGCATTACTATCTTGCAATGTGAATAATGGATGTCTTAGCACAGTAATATTTTCAGCTCTGGATAATGCTTTTGTCTCAGTCAGCCATGAATCCTTGTGTACTTATGGAACATGGTCGTACATTTCCTACTATATAATGTTGGTATCTTGGGGGGGGGGGGCTTAGACTGCTCCTAACTTGTAATCATCTGCAAATTTGGTAAACCAGAGGCCCTTGAAATTGGCCTTACCTTCCCAAAATTAGATGCCAAAGAAGAACAGACCCACCACAGAGCCCTGGGGGATACCACTGGTGACAAGCATCTTAGTGGAGGTAGTCTCTCCAAACCTAACTTTCTGGGTCCTGTCTGCGAGCCAGATGACTATCCAGGAAATAGCAGAGTTTTTTGCCTAATTCCATGAGTTTGTCTACAATACCTTAGTGGGGTATTGCATAAAATGAATTAGCTAGGTCAAGGTAGGGAGAATGCACCATTTTGCCATTATACATTGCCTTAGTAACCTTCTCAAAGATATCTACCTGGTTCAGTTGGCATGACCTGCCTTTAACAAAACAAAACTGGGTTGGGTCCAGTTTCTAAAGGTCTCCTGTGTCATTATTAATTATTCCCATGAAAATTCTTTCCATGGTTTTGCATATCTGATGGTCTGCCTTTGTGCAGAAGGATGACCATTTTAGTCCTCCATTCATGTGATATGAAGCCTGTGTGGAAGCTATAGTTGAATAATGACTCTAGTAGCCCTGAAAGGTCATATTTCAGGCTATTTAGGAAGCATCCTGGGATATCACTGGGGCCCACTGAAGCTGTATTCTTGGCTTTATGGAGCTCATCTAATACTTGTGCCTTATTGATAGTTTGAAGTGTTATGTTAGATGTTTTTTCCTGGGAGTGGCTGGGGGTGAGAGTGGGGTAAAGTTTGAGCTGAATTTGTCAGCAAGTAGATTTCCTATATCTCCTGGTTCTGTGAATGTGGTTCCATTTACAAAGAGTTCAGCACACTGTTGTGTGCTGCCTTTAAAATTTTGGACATAGCTAAAGAAGATCTTATGGTTATCCTTGGTCTGAGACTTGAACTTTACTCCAAAATTTGCTTTGCTGGACTTAATTAGTGCTCTTAGTTGTCTATTTATTTTGAAGAGAGAGTTTTTATCTTTTATGGTGTTACACTTCCAAATTTTAGCTATGATTTTTTTCTTTTGTTGTACAACCTGTTTAATTTTGGATTCCACCAGAGTGATATGTTTTTTGAGTTAGTTCTGAGCTTATCTCTGGTAGACACAGCAACCTCTGTGCAATCACTGACATTGTTGTACAGAGCTTCTGTGAATAATTCCACACCGGCTGCTGTGTTATCTGGGATTAGAGAGTCTTGAACCTTTGACAGGTTTATCACTTAATAAAAGGTTGTTTGCCTTGCAGTAGTTTCTGTTACAGGGTTTGCTGTGAGTACTAGGTCTGATACGTTCGTACTTCTAGTACATATATGCACTAACTGCTCCAGGATATTTGTGTTTACAAAGTCTTGTAATCTCTGAGCCTGCAAATTTGGGGTCATGTAGGATTCCCAGTTTATAGAGGGATAATTAAAGTCTCACATGAGCATGGTATTTTGTTGAATAATGAGTGTTTCCAATAGGGCTAACCATGAGCTATTGTAGTGTGGACATAGAGGGTGACTTGTACCTTGCTAGAATATGGTATGGGACTTTGTCTATGGTAATCCAGCCATTGTGGAACTCCAGAGTGTCACCCTATTTAACCAACCTAGAGGTACATTTGTTACAGATGTAGATTGAGAAAGCCCCACCTTTAGTCCCTATCTTTGCAGTTGTTGATCTAAATGTCTGGAAGGCAATGAATCCTTGCACTGCTGATGTTCTCTTTGCGGCTTTACACCATGTCTCAGTAACTGCACAGATGTCTGCATTCTCCAAGGTGAGGAGAGCTTGGCGGGATTGGAGCTTCTTGTTTAGACTCCTAGCATTGAGCAGTACCACCTTTAGATTTCCTTGGGTATGATTTTGCTATGTTGGAAGGTTTGTCAATTTGGCATTGCCTAAAAAGGCTGTATGGAGAAGGACAATGCTTTAGCCAAAATTTGAAAACCTAGAAAGGACAGGCACAAACCATCCTTGGCAAAGTAATGTTTTTTTAACCATGTCTTCCCATTCTGACAAATGTTGTGTTCCCCCTAGAATGACACCAAAAACCTAAGCCAGTAATTAAAATCAATCATCTTCTGTTCATATTGTGACAACATCCTTGGTGAAGGGAAAATGCTGCTCAATACTAGGCATGCATCAACCTGTGAAACATAGTTTGAGAGCTCCATGATATCTTTCTTCATATAGTCTAGGGAGGTACATCTCAGCTCATTTACACCAACATGGTACCTGTAGTGCAGTAACTTGAGTGCATGTGTAAGTTGAAAGATCCAGGCCCCTGATAGGTAACTGACTGTCATTTTATCCTTGTTGAGTCTGGTGAGAGGGGTATCAGTATGTCATACAATGACTAGAGTTCTTGATAGTGTATTGGCTTGCTTTAAGGGCTTGGCAGCTGAGACTCCACTGGATCTGGTTGTTTGTGCAGTGTTAGGTGGTGTTACTGTTGAGTACTTTCAGCTTTTCTGAAGATAATATTTGCAGGTAGAATGTCTGGGAGGTCTTTGAGGTTTGGGCAGATGCATATAAATGTCTCGGCATAAGTAGGTCTATGTGTGGGCTGCATAATTTGTGTTGTGGGTGTAGCATGTGTGCTTCTGACAACTTGACTGTCATTTTGAGTGTTTGTACATGAGAGTTTTGCCTCCAGAGACATGTGTAATACATCTCTTATGTACAGTATTTGTCTCTGAGGATTAAATGGTTGTCAGTGAACATTATACAATTGCTTTATTGTCTCAAGATACTCATATCCACTAAATTAGCTGAGGAGAAATTGGGGAAAGTGCATATCCAAGATGTCAGGTCCTTTATTGGGTGAGCTACAAGGGTGCAGTGCACTGGGTATTAATAGTGGCTGACTAAGGGTGCTTTATTTGCTAGAGACTAGACTAGGCTGTATAATACTAAAGTCAAGGGGTAGAGCTCCTGAATGTGCAAACTAGCTGCTCTGTGCTACTCAACGTGCAAAATATTTTCTCTAAGCTTACCAAGTTATTGGTACCATTTCAGAGGCAGTTTTATATGGTTTTCTAAGTGTGTTTGTCTACACAGGGCACTACACAATCAGCAGTAGTGCACAAATGCACCAACTTTATACAGGCACTTAAATTTCCTTCCATATTGTGACTGTAGCAGACTTGTGGTAGCAGCCCTAACAAAATTATCCATGTTGTGTCTCCACAAGGTACAGTCCTCACATAAGTAGTATTGAAACCTACTCAACACAGCGCAATCCTGGACATGATACTGTAATCTCAGCTAAAGATTGAATGAGGCTCTGAAAAAGGCTTTTAGCTATTTTTGGAATGAGAAATGACCAGTTACTATGTTTTACAATCAGGGACAGATCCGGCACTAGACAACCTAAGTACTGGCTGGGTTACCCAGCCGTACAATAGTAATTAAAAAACAAAAGAAAAACTTTCCTACAAACATATTAAAATAGCAGAATACTACTTTTCCTGCTCAGTCAATGACACAATACTGATGGACTTCCTGATCTGGCAAATGATTTCCTGCTTTGCCTGCCAGCTCCAGTCTCATTGGCTCAACATCTGAGATTGAAGATGGCACAGCAAATGAGAAAACTTCCAGGAATCGGTACAAGATTTTAACCCTGCCACAGAGAATATGTTGAACAGTAGACAAGACCAACAAGATTAGCAGATAAGGTAACTTACTGGGCTCGTAGCACTTGAGGAAACAAGCTAAGCAAGTAAGTAGCATGTTTTCTTTTCTTTTCAGAAGGAACGAAACCAAGCACATAGTGTGTTTTCTTTTTGTCAAGCCACTAGCATTAGGTAAATGAGTGAGTGCTGGTAGCATGTTTTTTTTTTCAGCAAGAACCAAACTAATGCTGATAAACAGCATTTCTTACAACACTAAGTGGGGAGAAACAAATGTGTGTGTGTAAAGCCCCATATAGAGAGCACTTTAGTTAAGAGACTTGCTGAGACTCAAGTCCTGTACCTTAAGTGCAGGGGAAAAGAGCATTAATCCTCCACACCAACTGCAAGACTGCCATTAACCTTTTTTTCTTTAGTAAATCACTCAGGATTGGAGTCAGTCAAAGTCAATTAACAGAGTTTCACAGTTGTCACATACATGTCTATGTAAAGTCAGTTCTTTTAACTTAAATGACTTAGAGTAGTCTGCCCTTATCTGTCTCCAGTTTTTCAGAGCATCTCTTATTTTGCCTAATATTTTTCCTATCCTTGAGCAAGTCACTTATCCAGACAGTACTCTGGGCAATTGGAAATCTTGGTTAGGCTCCACAATGCTCCCCTGCACTGAAAGCCAAGTAGCTAAATATGAAAAGAGAAGTTATGGTGTAAAAGACGGAATCTGATTGTAGTAAAAAGGAGCATCACCATATGACTTGTGTTCTTTGGCTGTAACCAGTGTTTTATTTAATGTTGGAAGTCATGGTGTTTATTGTTTAGCCACAAATAACTTGGAAAGCATGCACTCTGAGTTTAATATTAAAATATTAACTATGAATACATTTTTAACATAGTTTTTTTTTTTTTTTTTTTTTTTTTTTTTATCATCCAGACAGGTGTGAAATGCATTGATTGTCTGTCACTTAATGCTGATGATATGAGCTGTTAGGGCTTCATATAATACAGTAGAGCATCAATTATCCAAACACAGCCTTCCTCCTTCCTAAGAGTTGTATCTGTACTCCCGAGCAAAATTTAATGTTCACAGAATTTTGCTGCTTCACCTGTTCATTGCTGCCTATTTATAGTAAGTGTTCAATTCACTGAATTTTAAGGTTGCTGCTTTACTTGTTAAGGGTGTATGTTTTGTTCATTGCTGCTTTACTTGTTAGAATTTTTGCTACTTCACCTGTTCTGTTAAGGTTGCTGGGCTTTACATGTGTGTCATTGCTAGGCTTTACATGTCTGTGTGTGTGTGTGTGGTTGCTGGGCTTTACAAGTGTGTGTGTGTGTGTGTGTGTGTAAAATGTCCCAGTTAGGGATAACTGGTGGTTGGTGTTACTCAGGCTCGAACCCTGTACCTTAGGTACAAGGAACAAGAGCCTGAATTCTCTATACCTGCCACCACTTGTGATTCAAGAAGTTGAGTCCATAACTCTCAACTGTCCAAATTTTCACAGAACATCTGGAATTTTTGGCTCATACTTTTGGTCTGTTCCTCTTACAATTTGTGGTTTTCTGGCAAATCATTGAGGACTCAGTTCCCTAAATAATGACAGCCATTTAAGTTTCAGTCTTCCTGTCTTTCAGAAAATGCATGGTAACACAAAACATTTTATTCTAGCAACTTTCTAAGATTATACAAACAATGTTTAAAATGTGTCCCTGGTTTTGGGCCTTTGACCCCCCCCCTAAATTCTGGCTTTTTCCAGATTTCTTGTGCTGTAAAGTTGAGAGATATAGTTGAGTGTCAAGTGCATTTTACAAGGAGATGAGAGTTTCAGGGGAAGAGTTTAGTGCTGCTGATGTCATCTATTTGCAACGTGCAACTGTTGTTCAGCAAATGATTTCACTATTGTGCTAAATATCTAAACGCATTGTTAGTAGCACAACAGGTAGTATACGTCCTTTTGATGCAGAAGGCTGTGGGTTCTATTCCCACAGTATGTAGATGGATTACTGGTACTGTGTTGTACTTTAAAGAGGGTGGATGCTGCAGTCCTGAGTTTGTCCTCCTTTAGAGGAGATACCTAATAACTATGAACCTGTTATCAGTTTGCTGTCTTTTCCCTGTTGCAATATTATCAGTATTATAAGTACCATTGTTTAATGTAACATACACAATTTATTATTCAAGGGCAGCAGGCACTAAATTTGTAGATTAAACACTTGTCTAATGTTCATCAAAAACATTTTTAGAAGTTTTTTATCTGGTTCAAGTATATGTTTGTTTATCCGAACAGTTTGATTATCCGAACTACCCCAGCTCCCAATTAGTTCAGATAACTGACTCTCTTCTGTACACATTTTGATTCCCTCAGCATTCCTTAGTCTTCTCTGTGGCTTTGCCAAGTTACTTTAGAATACAGTACTTCTGAGAAAAGGGGCACTTGTATCCAGTGGGCTGCCCCAGGCTGGTAGCAAATGTGTTATACATTTATCTTTTGAATACCTGCACCCTTCACACAGATCCAGTTTAGTAATTCACTATATGCTATTTGAGTATGAATCCCAGTGCATCTCTTTTACTTTAATGGGTTGTCAGATGTATTATTTCAAGGGACGATATGTTTACTGTTTCTCATAAGTCTGTTTTCAATATGAGAGAGTTTTGTATTTTGTTTAGAAAATAGCTGTCAGTGTTTTTTCTGTAAAATTTGAAATAAAAGTTTTAAATGAAATCCAAATCTCTTATAATTGCAAAAGTAAAGAAGAAATTAACTATATTCACTGACAAGTTTGAATAGTGTTTATGATAACTGGGGAGAGGTAGGCAAGTAATGCAACATTGGTATGGCTGGATGGAGCCTGATTCATTACCCTGCATAGGACCCCATTTGTTCATGATCTGGCTTTGTTGACTCTAGAGGTGTATGCTGCAACAATACAGTGTTATTAGCATGTACTGAGTGATGTCATAGGGGACAGATAATTTTGATGATGGAAGAGATAGGCAGGTAAAAAATGAGATATAGGAGTCCGGCCATACCTCTCAACAGTGGCGGCTGGTGACTTCAAATCAAAGGGGGGCTGCAGGAGCCAGCTGAATGGGTGGGGTCAAGGGGAAGGGGTGTGGCCAATCAGAAAGGGGAGGAGCTATGCTTAAAACCACAAAAACTAACTTTAATTAAATACACTCCCCTGGGTGGCATGGCAAACCATCATTATGAGAGTCCAATCAAGACAAAAATAAGTGTAGAAGAATAAAAATATTTCAATGCATTGGCTGCATGACAGCTTACTTAATATCTAGATGGAAACAAAAGGTTGTGAGGCATGAAAAATAAATTACTTTTTAAATACATTACTGGAATGCCAGTCAAAATCAAGTACAAGCAAAACCAGAAGCACTCAACTCAAACCACTTCTCCTTGCACTGCAGTTCTAATTATAATTTATATTCAGCTTTATTAAAGTGCCAAGTAACATGCTGAAAGTAGAAATCTCTGTGATGCCCCCACTTGTAAAAATGTTTCTTATCCAAAAAAGACCTGCTGCCTGACAACTATCTACTTGTTTCATGGGGAAAACATGTAAGTAAAAAATGAAAAGCAAACAAGAAACAAGCTCAAGATACATTGCTTAAAGGATTACTGTACAGGTTATGGACCACACATGATTGGCATTCTGTTTAGTTTACGGGTAAAGTCTGTACAGATGACTGGAAGTCTCTAACAAGTGTAATGAGCTTTTTAAAATAATGGAATCCTGTCCTTTAATACCCAAGGCTTATACATTATCTAGTCAAGTATTCTCTGCATGGCAACAACAGAAAGGCTTTCAATGTTGGCAATTCTTTAACAGTACGCTTATTAAAGCTTACTTGCATCTTATGATCTCAGACAAGCTTACATTATGGTCATTAAAGCATTGCTACTTAAACACAGAGCAACAGGCACTTTGAGTAATAAGCATAAATCAACAGTACAAAAATATGACAGAAACCAGACCTTTCTGCAAAATCAAGGACAGATGAAAAGCCACTGTAGTACTTGTGTCTACCTTGGATGGGGGGGGACACACACACTGCACATTTACACTGCATAACTACTCCTTGCCTTGCTTGGACACATCCAGAGTCAGTACATGGTGGAGTGGGGTGCAACAAGTATGTCACAATTTGAAATGTCTCTGGCTGACTGTGATGGCCCTGACACATGTGTCATACCTCTCAACCTCAGAGCAATAAAACTGGACAAAGCCATACACAGAAGTGGGACAAATGCCCACAAATAAGGACAATTTTTAAATATTGCTCTAATAAACTTAGAAAGATAATAGAATAGGTCTTGCATTAGTATGACTTTTCTGAAGGGTATAAAATCTGAAACTCAAATGTCTGCCATTATTTTCTAACTTCCGTCTTTAGTGATTTGTCACTAATTTGCCAAAAAACACAATTTTATGAAAAATGGACCAAATGTGATGCAAAAATATAAAATAGCCACACAATACAGCTGGGAACCTGTTAAAGAAGGGACGCTTTAATATTAGTACTGCTAACTTGAGCAGCTGACAAAATAAAAGAATCTACATGCCTTTCAAGTAATCTATAACTCTGATTATTACAGTTATTTCTTAATTGTAAACCCTCCATGTTTTCTTCCAAAATTGCTATTTTGCGGAAGGATTATTAGGGGGAAGAGCAACATTTTAAGCCAAAATCGGAGACAGTTGAGAGGTTGGCTATGCCTAATTCTATAAAGCAATTTATTTGCATGTACCTCTCAACCTGTTAATGCAGTAAATCTGAACAAGGCCAAATATACTGGGGGAACATATAAACAGTGCTAAAAATTGCTCTTGTATAAATTGAGACAGTTGATAGAATAACAGTTCTTACTTTAGCATGCATTTTTCTGAAGGTTATGAAGTCTGAAACTCAGTGTATCATTATTTAGTGACTTAATTTCTAAATGATTTGCCAGAAAACTACAAATTTTATGAAGAACAAACAAAAAATAAGAAGCAAAAATCTATTCATTCTTTGAAAATCTGGACAGTTGGGAGGTATAGTTCAGCTGGGCCTGTCTGAGTTTGCTGCCCTTCCCCCCTGACAAAATCATGGTTGAAGAGCCTCTGCAGCCATTCCTATGAACCATTACTTGGCTATTTCACTCCATTTACCATAAACACTAATGTGCATACCGCTTTACTTGTATGATGAGTTGGACTTCATTTGAAAGTTTTATTTTGTATTTTACAGCACAAACACTAAGTCATCTACTAAACAAAGCAATGCAGTCTCACAGTGAAAACTTAGCATTAAAACTTCTCTGCTCTTGAAACTCACATTCATTGAAACAGCATTGAAACCCACATTCAAAGAAAATACATTTTGCCAGTGGCAGATAAAGATTAATTTTGGGCTGTTTTCAAATCATAGGCCCCTTGCATATGAAACATACATGTGCTCTTTGATACACCTTCCTCATTGTACTAAATTATATTCCTTGTACAATATATTACAGTTGTTAGAGGCGTTTTAAATTTGTTTTGAACATTTTTCCAGTAAACAATGAAACAAAATGCATGCACCCATAATGACAAAACTGCCCAGTTCAGAACATATATCATAAAAGTCTACTCAGACTTCCGCAGTCCACCATTATCAGTAAATATGCACAATTCTACAGTCCACCATTATCAGTAACTATGCACAATTCTACAGTCCATTATCAGTAAATATGCACAATTCTACAGTCCATTATCAGTAAATATGCACTATTCTACAGTCCATTATCAGTAAATATGCACTATCTCTGAAGAAGTAAAAGTCATCTAAATAATTCCACATTAAAGAAATCTGTAACTAATGAATAGGTTGCTGCTAGAAAACACCTTTATATTTCATGGTTTCATCGAAAAATAAAGTGCCTGTTGCCCCTCAGGAATAAATTGCCTATATTACATTAAAAAAAATATAAGCTAGTAATATTGCAAGAAGAAATGGATGGCAAACTGATAATGAACTCATAGTTAGTATCTTCACCAAGGAGAACATTCTCAGTACAGCAGTATCCACCCCTTGTGGGAGTAGAACCCACAGCCTTCTGCATCAAAGACAAGTACACAACTTGTTGTGCTATTAACAAGGCGAACCAACTTCACTTAAGCAGCACTAAACTTCTGTTCGCCTGCAGCTCTCAGCTCCTTGTAAAATCTACTCAATACTCAACTTTGCAGCACAGGAAAACTGGAAAAAGCCAAAATGTATTGGGGGGGTCAAAAGCCCAAAAAACAGGGACACAAACATTGCTTGTATAATCTTGGAAAGTTGCTAGAACCATACATTTTACTGCCAAGCTCCCTGTGCAAAACAGAGCAACATACCACTACGCCAAATCAGCTGCTTTGTAAAAGAGGAAGACTGAAACTTAAATGGCTATCATTTAGTGAATTCAGTTCTCACCATAGCTGTCAACCTCTTAGTACAAAAGACCTGGACAAACCCAGTAATGAGGGAATACAGCCCTCAAACATTCAGTGAATTCAGTTCTTGCCATAGCTGTCAACCTTAGCACAAAAGACCTGGACAAAGCCAATAATGAGGGAATGCAGTCCCAAAAACAGGGACAAATTTCAAATATTCATCTTATAAACTTAGAAAATTGCTAGAATAAAAGGTTGTGTTACTATGTATTTTCTGAAGAACATGAAGTCTGAAATTCAAATGCCTGTCAATTTTACTGCTGACAGAATAAAAACAATTTTCAGGAGAGACCCAGGGAGAAATACTGCAGACACGTCTTTGTAAAATGACGGGGCACCAGAGCAAATCCACACAAACACAGGGAGGAGATGCAGACTCCACACAGAAGGCACGCCAGCCAAGAATCAAACCAGAAAACTTATAGCTGTGAGGCAACAATACTACCACTGCACCATCAAATATGCAAAGACTTAAACATTCAGAAACCTGAAGTCTGAAATTCAAATGCCCGTCAATTTTATTTAACATTTGTTAATCAGGACAGTCTGACTTGGAACAAAAAAAAATTCAGCAGAGGCCCAGGAAGAAATAATGCAGACATGTCTTTGTAACATGGGAGGACACAAAAGCAAACCCACACAAACACAGGGAGAAGATAGACCCCACAAAGAAGGCACCCCAGCCAAGAAGCAAACTTGAGAACCTGCAGCTGTGAGGCAACAATGCTACAACTGCCCCATCAAATACCAAGCATTGCAACATTTACAAACCACAGATATTATGAGGAACAGATCAGATCAAACATGAGGCAAAAATCTGCAGTTTTTTTTTCACAAATGGTGGTGGGTAGGGAATTAAGGTCTTTAAAACCTGCATACAAGGTATAGGATTCAAGCCTGAGGTATTCCCTACCACACACACAAACACCTGTAGTAGCAAACCACAAAAACTAAATATACTGCATTGGGTGCCAAACAGTTGTCATGAGAGTCCAATCAAGACAAAATGAAGTGTAGAAGAATAAAAATATTTCAATGCATTGGCTGCATGACAGCTTAATATCTAGATGGAAACAAAAAAGGTTGTGAGGCATGAAGAAATAAATTACTTTTTTTTAAATACATTAATGGAATGCCAGTCAAAATCAAGTATAAGAAAACAAGCAGCACTCAACTCAAACCACTTCTTGCACTGCAGTTCTAATTATAATTTATATTCAGCTTTATTAAAGTAACATGCTGAAAGTAGAAATCTCTGATGCCCCACTTGTAAAAATGTTCCTTATCCAAAAAAAGACCTGCTGCCTAACAACTACTTGTTTCATGGGGAAAACATGATCAAAGTAGAAAATGAAAAGCAAGCAAGAAATAAGCTCAAGATACATTGCTTAAAAGGATTACTGTACAGGTTATAGACCACACGATTGGCATTCGGTTTATGGTTAAAGCCTGCAGAGATGACTGTAAGTCTTCAAGTGTAATGAGACTCTTAAAATAATGTAATTCTGTCCTTTATTACAAATACTGGCATATGCATTTCAATACCCAAGGCTTATACATTATCTAGTTAAGTATTCTCTACATGGCAACAGAAAGGCTTTCAATGTTGGCAATTATTTAACAGTATGCTTATTAAAGCTTACTTGCATCTTGCAATCTCAGCCAAGCTTACCTGATGGTCATTAATGTATTGCTACTTAAACACAGAGCAACATGCACTTTGAGTAATAAGCATAAATCAACAGTACAAAAAAATGACAGAAACCAGACCATTCTGCAAAATCAAGGACAGATGAAAAGCCACTCTAGTACTTGTGTCTACCTTGGATGGGTGGGATTCTCTGCACATTTACACTGCATAACTACTCCTTGCCTTGCTTCGACACATCCAGAGTCACTACATGGGGGAGTGGGATGTAACAAGTATGTCACAGTTTGAAATGTCTCTGGCTGACTTGTGATGGCCCTGACACATTTGTCATACCTCTCAACCTCAGAGCAAGAAATCTGGACAAAACCATACAAAGAAATGGGACAAAGGCCCAAAAATAAGGACAATTTTTAAAATATCGCTCTTATAACCTTAGAAAGCTAATAGAGGTCTTGCATTAGTATGAATTTTCTGAATGGTATGAAATCTGAAACTCAAATGTCTGTCATTATTTTCTAACTTCAGTCTTTAATTATTTGTCACTAATTTGCCAAAAAAACATAATTTTATGAAAAATGGACCAAAAAAATGTGATGTTAAAATATAAAATAGCAGCACAATACAGCTGGGAACCTGTCAAAGAAGGGACACTTTAATATTAGTACTGCTAACTTGAGCAGCTGACAAAATAAAATAATCTACATGCATTTCTGAAATAAAAGTAATCTGATTATTACAGTTATTTCTTAATTATAAACCCTCCATGTTTTTTTCCAAAATTGCTATTTTGTAGAGGGATCATTAGGGGAAGAGCAACATTTTGAGTCAAAATCAGGGACAGTTCAGAGGTTTGGCTATGCCTAATTCTATAAAGCAATTTATTTGCATGTACCTCTCAACCTGTTAATGCAATAAATCTGGACAAGGCCAGATATATTGGGGGAACATATAACTAGTACTAAAAATTGCTCTTGTATAAACTGGGACATAAATCTGGACAAGGCCAAATATATTGGGGGGAACATATAAACAGTACTAAAAAATGCTCTTCTATAAATTGGGACAGTTGATAGAACAGGTCTTACTTTAGCATGCATTTTTCTGAAGGTTATGAAGTCTGAAACTAGGTGTGTCATTATTTAGTGACTTAATTCCTAAATGATTTGCCAGAAAACCACACATTTTTATGAGGAACAAATCAAAAATAAGAAGCAAAACATATATTCATTCTTTGAAAATCTGGACAGTTGGGAGGTATGGTTCAGGGGGGCTGTCTAAGTTTGCTGCCCTTCCCCCTCACAAAACCCTGGTCGAATGGAGCCTCCCTGTAGCCATTCCAATGATCCATTAATTTGCTATTTCACTCCATTTACCATAAACACTAATGTGCATACTGATTTACTTCTATGATGATTTGAACTTCATTTGAAAGTTTTATTTTTGCATTTTACAGCACAAACACTAAGACATAGCAAACTTGGCATTAAACCTTCTCTGCCCTTGAAACTCACATTCACTGAAACATTAAAATCCACATTCAAAGAAAATACATTTTACTCGCGGCAGATAAAAATTCATTCTGGGCTGTTTTCAAATCATAGGCCCCTTACATATGAAACATACATGTGCTCTTTGATACACCTTCCTATTGCTTTGAACATTTTTCCAGTAAACAATGAAACAAAACTGTCCAATTCAGAACATTTCCATCATAAAAGTCTACTCAAACTTCTACAGTCCACTATTATCAGTAAATATGCACAATTCTACAGTCCACCATTATCAGTAAATATGCACAATCTCTGAAGTAGTAAAAAAGTCATCTAAATAATTCCACGTTAAATAAATCTGTAATGAAGAGGTTGGTGCTAGCAATCACCTTTACATTTCATGGTTTCATCGAACAATAAAGTGTCTGATGTCCCTGTGGAATAAATTGCCTAAATTACATTAAAAATAAGCTAGTAATATTGCAATAGGAAATGGATGGCAGACTGATAACAGGCTCATAATTAGTATCTTAACTTTCAGCATTCACCCCTTATGGGAGTAGAACCAACAACCTTCTGCATCAAAAGCAAGCACACAGCCTGTTGTACTATTAGCACTAAACTTCTCTCCCCCTGCAGCTCTCAGCTCCTTGTAAAATCTGCTCAATACTCAACTGCATCTCAACTTCACAGCACAAGAAGTCTGGATAAAGAAAAATTTATTGGGGTGGGTCCAAAAGGGCAAAACCCAGGGACACATTAAACATTGCTTGTATAATCTTGGAAAGCTGCTAGAATAAAATGCTGTGTTACCACAGTACCACCATACATTTTACTGCCAAAGTCCCTGTGCAAAAAAGAGTCAGAACATACCACCATGCCAAATCACCTGCTTTGTGAAAGAAAAATGCTGTGTTACCATCGTACATTTTACAGACAAGGTCCCTGTGCAAAACAGTCAAGAGCAACATACCACTACGCCAAATCAGCTGTTTTGTGAACGAGAGGAAGACTGAAACTTAAATGGCTATCATTTAATTAATTCAGTTCTCACCATAGCTGTCAACCCCTTAGCACAAAACACCTGGACAAACCCAGTAATGAGGGAATACAGCCCTCAAACATATTCAGTGAATTCAGTTCTTGCCATAGCTGTCAACCTTAGCACAAAAACCTGGACAAAGCCACTAACAGGGTATTACAGTCCCAAAAATAAGGAAAAATTTCAAATAGTCATCTTATAAACATAAAAATTGCTATAATAAAAGGTTGTGTTACTATATATTTATTGCTAGAATAAAAAGTTGTTTTACTATGTATTTTCTGAAGACTATGAAGTCTGAAATTCAAATGCCTGTCTATTTTACTTCTGATGGAACAAAAACAATTTTCAGCAGAGGCCCAGGGAGAAATACTGTAGACACGTCTTTGTAAAATGGCAGGATACCAGAGCAAATCCACACAAACACAGAGATAAGATGGAGACTCCACAAAGAAGGCACCACAGCCAAGAATCAAACCACAAATCCTGCAGCTATGAGGCAACAATACTGCCACTGCACCATCAAATATGCAAGCAATTAAACATTCAGAAACCTGAAGTCTGAAATTCAAATGCCTGTCAATTTTATTTAACATTTGTTAATCAGGACAGTCTGACTTGGAACAAAAAAAAAATTTTCAGCAGAAGCCCAGGAAGAAATAATGCAGACATGTCTTCGTAACATGGGAGGACACAAAAGCAAACCCACACAAACACAGGGAGAAGATACAGACCCCACAAAGAAGGAACCCCCAACACTGCTACTACTACACCATCAAATATCAAGCAAACGACCCAACAAAGAAGGAACCCCAGCCAAGAATCAAACCTGAGAACCTGCAGCTGTGAGGCAACAATGCTACTACTACACCATCAAATATCAAGCATTGCAGCATTTACAAACCACAGATATTATGAGGAACAGATCAGATCAAATATGAGGCAAAAATCTGCAATTTTTTTACAAATGGTGGTGGGTAGGGAACTCAAGTCTTTAACACCTGCATACAGGGTACAGGGTTCAAGCCTGAGGTATTCCCTACCACACCACCATGAGCACCTGGGGCATTTACACACACACACACACACACACACCAGTCCATTCAACTAGGCATTCATTCACACACTTCCCTACCATTCTAAACAATAAACTCAAATAGGCATACATTCATTCATTCACACACTTCCCTACCTCTAAACAATAATTAACACACTTACCTGTCCTTGCCCATTCTCCATAACGTAATCCAAATGCCTGTGCAATAATCCACAGTCCCGTGATCCAAACCCTAATCCACAGTCCCGACGAGAGAGACTGACTGCTGCTGTTGCAGTCCGGCCCCGATGCATTTTCCCAGCGAGTCTGTGCACTTTAAAAGTGCACAGACGTCTCCTATGTTTCCCTACCTGGACTGCCGGACTGCCTGGAGCATACGCAGTAGACTTGCAGTAGTCTGGACTACTGCGCATGCGTGAAGTCTGCGAATTTTAAAATTTTTTTTTTCTTTTTTTTTGTTGAGGAGGCTGCAGTCCAGCAGTCCAATAGCACGGGCCGCCCCTGCCTCTCAACCATACCAAATTACTTGTGGCACCCCTTCATTTCCAGTTTTAATGTTTTAAATACCGCGCTGTCAGAGCTGATGACTGACGTCATCATGTGCTGATGACATTGGATTTACAAATGCATGAACACCAGAGTTTGGATGCTCACTCATTTTGGATTTACAAATGAATGAACAGTGAAAATTCTCCCTTGTAATACACCTGACGGCTAGAGGTATTTCAGACTCAAACCCTGTACCTTTGGTACAGGGTAAAAAGAGCCTAAACTCCCTAGCAACCACCATTTCTGAGCTTTGTCCAGATTTGTTGTGCTAAGAGTTGAGAAGAGCTATGGTGGGAAGTGAGAACTGAATTCACTAAATGATAGCCATTAAGTTTCAGTCTTCCTATTTTTTAGGAAACTGCTGATTTGGCATAGTAGTATGTTGCTCTGACTGTAGTGCATAGGGTCCTGGGTGCAAGACTTTTTAGTGAAATGCATGGTGGTAACAAATTTTATTATAGCAACTTTCCAAAATTATACAATCAGTGGTTAAAATGTGTCCCTGGTAAGTCCCTAGCCACAACCACTTGTGAGCTTTGTCCAGGTTTTTTGTGCTAAGAGGTTGAGATCTATTGTGAGAAGTGAGAACTGAATTCACTAAATGATAGCCATTAAGTTTCAGTCTTCCTATTTTGTAGGAAACTGCTGATTTGGCATAGTGGCATGTTGCTCTGACTGTAATGCATAGGGTCCTGGGTTTAAGACTTACAAGTGACATGCATGGTGGGAGTAACATTTTATTCTAGCAACTTTCCAAAATTATACAAGCAATGTTTAAAATGTGTCCCTGTTTTTTTGACCTTTTGCCCCCCCCCCCAAAAAAAAAACTGAACTTGAAAATAAGTGCGAGAAGCTGTGCAAGATGTCTATGGCTTACACTACTGTCATTCTATTTATAGTGTGGGTGTGGAAGTAGACTTTTATGATGGAAATGTTCTGAATTGGGCAGTTTTGTCATTATTGATTCATGCATTTTGTTTCATTGCCTACAGTACAGCCTACTGGAAAATGTTCAAACAATAAATTTAAAATGTGCTCTAACAAGTGTGTTGTATTATACAAGGAATATAACTTAATAAAATCAGGAAGGTGTATCAAGGAAAACAAATGATATATATGTTTCTTGTTTTGTGCGCAAGGGGCCAATGATTTGAAAACAGCCCAAAAGTAATCTTTATCCACCACTGGCCAGATGCATTTTCTTTGGATGTGGTGTGGGTTTCAATGCTATTTCAACGAATGTGAGTTTCAAGGGCAGAGAAGTTTTAATGCCAAGTCTATTTTCATTGAGACACTATTGCTTTGTTTAGCAGATGTCAAAATAAAATCCAAATAATCATTCTAGAAGTAAAGCAGTATGCACACATTAGTGTTTATGGTAAATGGGGCAAAATCGCCAAGTAATGGGACATTGGAATGGCTGCAGAGGGTCAGTGTTGCCATATTTTGGTTGTCTGTTCTTCAGTTTGTGTTTGAAAGTTGATATACCACAATTCCATTGGAGTGGGTGGGGTTACATAATTATATATGCAAATTAGATGTTACTCAGCATACAGATTTGTACCTATTTTTCATGGGCCTTGTCCAGATTTTTGATGCTTGCAAGTTGAGAGGTATGAGTCCAGTATGCATGTAAGCCCCCCAAAAATATAGTATATACAATTAATATTTATGATTTTTGTGTAGGCTTTTGATAAAGGTTGCTGCAGCATTTATATTGTCTAACTGTTTTCCTTTGTTTTTTTGTACTAAAGAGTGAATTGGTTCACTAATAGGCCTGGATTGTGTAATATAGTCTTAAACATGATTCAGTTTAGTAGTCTAAACATATTGCATTTTAGTAATATAGGTTTGCAGTACCTAATTTATAGTCTCTGGCAGCTGTAAAGGGGATAAATTTATCAGGTAATATATTCCACATTATTTAGAGTGATGACTAGAATGACATGATCATCACCATCCATTCTGTAGTTATTGTTGCTTATTATTGTCTTCTGAAATAAATAAGATTGTTAAGGATTTCTATGTTTAATTATAAGCTGTTATACTAGCAGTTAGCTCAGATGACTAAAGTCATAGCTTGATGATAAGCTGCTTCCTGTGGAAAGGGTGAGTGGCTTGAATCTTTGCACCTTCATTTACCTACCATGTGACATTGAGCAAGTCACGTAACCAGACTGAACTTTGGAACAATTAGAAATTTGGGGTAGGCTCCTTAATGTTCACCAGGACTGTGTGCCAATTAACTATGAAACTTTGTCAGCTATTCCCTATTGCATAGCTGATCTAGTCCAGAAAATGTTTTGGCAATATCACCATCAAACATTTTGTTTTATACAACATAGGTAATTTAAGGCAATAGCACCAGCATACCATTTTTTAGTGCAACATATGAAACTTATTCTCCAATGACAGCAGGCACTGCATTTATAGATGAAGCACTGAAATGTCAAGTTGCTTACCAGCAGCAGCCTCTGCATTAGTAATAGTTCTCTTTAATGTGTAATTATTCAGATGACTTTTATTTCTGCAAAGTGTGTGCACATATTATCAAGTGGTTAATATTTCTTATGCTATCATAAATATACTTCTGTTTAAATTGTGCTACATGTGGCTGGATAATGCTAGTGATCTTTATACAGTTTTATGTAGATCATTCAAAGCTACCAATAAAGTATGTATAATTTATTTCTTCATGACAGTAAGAAGTGTACACATTCAACAAAGTAGCTATAACTGCTGGTGAGGGTCTGGGGCTCTCTGAAGATGATTCTTCATCTCGTTATCTTTAAAACATCTTTATTACGGCTTTACAGGACTAGCATGCATGTGTGCAAATTAAGTTGGAATACTTTGGCTAGTGTGCATTTGTGTGAAACAAATTTGAAATGTGACTTTGGTCGTCATTATTATTATTATTATTATTATTATTATTATTATTATTATTGCTAGGTTTTATTTATTTATTAACACAGACCTCTGAGAAGGATGCAGTCAATAGTGTAGCTATAATTGCTGGGTTTGGGGATGTCTATGGATAAACATGACCCTGCTGATAAATCTGAAGTCTTGGTGGCACAGTAGGTAGCATCAGTCTCATAATCTGAAAGTCCTGAGCTTGACCCTCACACAGGACAGCTTCAAATTTCAGGCATATTCAACATTGATGATGCAGGCATGTCAGCACTAAACATAAAGCTTAAAGGTCATTAATCTGTCTTTGCAGGATTATTGTGATAAAGTAAATTGAAATACTTTACTGTAACCATTTTTATCACAATCAGGCATGTGTTGTGTACACAGTTAATAAAGTGTCCATAACTGTTGAGTTTGGATATTAGCAGATTATAATGACAGTAGTTTGAATAATCTTTTATGGTTGAAATTTTCTAAAATTAGTGTTCTTGTCAGTATTGGTTCATATATTTTGTTTCACTGCTTACTGGAAAAATGTTCAAAACTACAAATTTAAAATGTACAAGCAAATGTTGCTGTATTAAACAAGAAATATAATTTAGAACAATCAGCAAGATGAATCAAAAAACACACATGCATTTATGCACATTTACGGATGGTTCTAAAAATGTATGCAGCTAGTCCATAGTTTGGAAACAGCCCGGGGCCCAAGGTACACTTAATCTACCAGTGGCAAGATGCATTTTCACTGAATATGAGATTCAGTGCATTTTCAGTGAATATGAGTTTCAAAGGAAGAGAAGTTTAATGTTATTCATGCTAAGTCTGTTCTCAATGTCAGACTGTTCTGTTTAGCAAATGGACATTAGTGTTTGTGTAATAAAATTTGAAATAAATGTTTTAAATTTAATTTAAATCTCTGTATCATTGTAAAAGTAAAGATGAAAAGAGTATGCATATTGATAGATTTGAACAGTGTTTATGGTAATTGGGGAGAGATAGACAATTATTGGGACACTGCAATGGCTGTGGGGGAGGGCTGATCCATTACCCTGCCTAGAGCCCCATTTGACCATGATCTGGCTCTGTTTACAACTAGCAAAACAACAACAATAATGTCAAGCTAATCAAATGTGAATGTTTGGGACTTCAGGAGTCATACTTTGGTAAAAATAGAACATAGTCTCAGAAAATCTTACATCAGTTTTAGGGCGTTTTATCAGGCCCCATTACTTTATCTACCTTTAGGAGTTGGAGTTCTTTCAAACTTGTTTCCTCCATGAATGAACTGGGATGTGCCAAGGTATGCAGCAAATAGGCATGGATGTAATCTTTAAAAAAAGTGCAAACAGCACAAATCTCCAATGACAAACTTAACAAGCCTTTACATGAAACAACAGAAAAAAGTTGTTCTCAGAAAGTGCAACAGAAAGGTTATAGGAAAGACATACACCCTTCATGAACTACAAGAAAACACAAAGTACAAGACAGAGAGACTAATCTAAATTAAGTGAGAAGAAATGACAAAAGTAAATCAAACATAGTATCAGAGACCAAGATGAAGAAACAATAGGCATTTTTCATTAAAAGAGATAAGGCCTAATTGTTAGTACATAAGGGAGCAAATAAAAACAAGCTAACAAATACTGGTACTTAATAAAATGGGTTGAAGGATGGGTAAAGTAAAGCAGTAAAAATCAGAGCTGCTAAGTGAACATTTCTGCTAAGTATGAATGAAGACTGAAGAAAAACAAAAGCAGTTACTAAATCAATTCATTAGAAATGTCCATAAACTGGCCTTGAAGAACAAGGGAACATTTCAAACATGTCTGTGAGGTTTGTATGACCAATCATAGATGAGTAATAGTGTACAAGAGCAGGTGTGTCTCAAGAATGATTTCATATTGGGATGCAGTGAAGCTCAGTACACTAATTCCAGTGGTGGAAGGGGTGGAGATAAGAGACAGAAACAGGGGATCCAGTTTGTTCCAGTACAATAGCACAAGGGAAGCATATGGGACGCTTGAACCAACAAAATCCTACACCATCTCCTGAGAAAGGCCCACTAGAAGTTGTCCAGACCTTCAACACCCACTTCATTGAAATCATTCAAAAACTTGTCAATGATTTCCCTCTTTAAACAAACTCTATCTCTAACAGTTCAGAACACTACCCTAATCTCCCCTCTCTTAACTCAGACGCCTACTCCCCCCTTTAAATAACACAACAGATAGTATCCCACTTACTTGCATGTTTACTGTACAACCTGTGCCCACCTCTCTAGTGCATAAACTGCTAACTAAACTAAAGCCACATTCCCCCTCTGCTGACAGACTAACAGCAGAATACCTAAAACTTGCTGCAGATGCTATAGCATACCCTGTCAGCGTCCTCCTCAACTGATCCATCTCTGAATCATACATTCCACAACTTTGGAAAAAATCCATTATAACTCCAGTACATAAAGGTGGTAATGCTAGTGCTCTATCTAATTACCAGCCCATCTCTATACTCTCTCGTTTATCTAAAATCCTAGAAAAGAGTATTCATACCCAACTGTTAAAGTAACTCATCAACAATTACTTACTTATCACCACTCAACATGGTTTCCGCCCTGCACATAGCACTACCACTGCCTTACTTTTATATACCAGTTATATTAACAAAGCCTTAGATGCTGGTCTACTAACCTCAGTTATCTTGCTGGATCTATCTAAGGCTTTCGATACAGTATCACACCCTAAACTACTGCTACAACTTAAGTCATTAAATTGCTCCCCACACTCACTGGCTTGGTTTTCCAACTATCTCTCTTACAGAAAACAATATGTCAAATGGCAAAACAAGCAATCCGAATATCTCTTAAAGAAAACAGGAGTTCCCCAGGGGTCCATACTTGGGCCACTACTATGTAATATTTTCATCAATAACCTCCATAAAGCTTCCCATCTTAGTGCTCTCATACAATACACAGCTGATTCTACAATAATCACTTCTGCCAACAGTCTGCCTGACCTTCAACTTCTAACACAAAAAGCCTTTACTTCCATTGAATCCTGGCTAAATGATGCTCAACTTCTACTCAACCCAAAAAAAAAAAAACAAAACTCCTAATATTTTTATCCAAACCTTTAAATAAGGATTTCAAAATTTTCTCACAAAACAATACCGAAATTGAACAAGTAAAATCGTCAAAATTTCTAGGTGTCACAATCGACGACAAACTTTCCTTTGATAATCATATTCATAAAACAATCAAGAAAACCCATTTTAAACTTGGTAAGCTATACAGGCATAAACATTTTATGAACATGCCCATCAAGTTAAAACTGGCTAACTTTCTTCTCCTCCCCACCCTCCTTTATGCTAGCCCCATATTTACCAACCTATATACAACTCTCAAAAACAAACCACAGTCCTGCTACTATAAAATAGTGAAGTTTGCCTGCAACATGCCAAATCAGGCCATTCATTGCCATGCCTTAAAAAGTCTAAACTGGCTTGACTTCCCCCACTATCTACACTACTCCCAACTAACTCTCACTCACAAACTACTATATAACTCTAACTTTTGCCCCTCTCTTCAGACTATCATACACACATACACCCCAACACGTAATCTTAGGTCTGCAAGCAAACAGCTCCTAAACATCTCAAAGCCAAACAAATGCGCAGGACAAAGCCTCTATTCTTTCATCATTGCCAAAGCTTGGAACGCACTGCCCTCTTCCATTACTCAAATAAACTCCTTAAAAGCATTCAAAACTGCACTAAAATCATCCCATTACCTCAATCAACAGACATACTCCTGCAACTACTGGCCTAAACCACCATAAATAAAGCGCTGTCACTGTCAGTAGTCAATATCAAATAATGCCCCTCAGATCACCCATCTTTATTATCGTCCCTAGGTTTCTATTTTGCTGTAGTTCTAGATTCTATATTCTACTTGATACTTGAATTGCTGTAGTAGCAATTTATAGGCTAATGTACTTACTGAAAAAAAAAACATATGAATGTTGTTTGTACATGTTTGTAACTACCTTTACACTTCTGTAAATACTTGCAGTTATGATATTTACTTGCAACTGATGCATGATATATGACTGATGTTCCTTTTACACTCTATATATTTGCTCATATGATGTTGACACTATGTCTTGTAATCACTTGGAGATTTTCTCCCCGGGCCTCCACTGAAAATGGGTCGATGGCCCAGTGGACTTTCCCAGTTACCAAATGTCAATAAATAAATAATGATGAGTTAAATGGGGCATTTTCTAATTATCAGTATAAGGTAATCAATTTAAGTTCCCATTCTTTCTCTTTTAAAGACTTAAATGTGTTCAAACAAAAATTCTCCTTTTTACCAAGCAGATGAGCTAGGCTCGTACAGACTATTCTAGAGTTTAAATTATATATGCCGAAAATTAATTTAAAATGTTTATCTAATGATAATGAATTGGCAGTGTAGTTGATGGGTGCCTACGTAAGAATAATGTTTCTAACCCACCTTTAATCCCAGTATTCAATGCCTTTTGGCAGGTTTGTAAGGATGAGATTAGACAATGTACAGTCATTATAGGCTAAATAAAAAAGAAAGATATTTTACATTCTTTTCAGAGTTTGATGGAAGTAAGAAAATCAAAAAAGAATCGCTGCTCCGAAAACCAGCCAACCAGTACTAAAAGCAGAACAGATCGAAGAAGGCACAAATCCTTATCAACACACTATGCTTTAATGAACA